>NC_134532.1:69848220-70148696 GCF_050624435.1 Tenrec ecaudatus
TCTTTCCTATCTTTGTTTAGTTTTTATCTTTTTTTCCTACTTACCACTCCCAGATTCAGTCCCATGTGTAGCTGTCTTTTTGAAGAGGGGAGAAAAAGAAAAAGGTTTCAGGGGGGAATAAAATTATGCTTAGTAATGACAAAGTGCTTTGTTTTTTGGTTTTTTAGTTTTTTTTTATTTTTACATTTTATTAGGGGCTCATACAACTCTTATCACAATCCATACATATACAAACATCAATTGTATAAAGCACATCTGTACATCCTTTGCCCTAATCATTCTCAAAGCATTTGCTCTCCACTTAAACCCTTTGCATCAGGTCCTCTTTTTTTTCCCCTTCCCTCCCCGCTCCCCCCTCCCTCATGTGCCCTTGATCATTTATAGATTGTTATTTTGTCATATCTTGCCCTATCCGGAGTCTCCCTTCCCCCCCTTCTCTGCTGTCCATCTCCCAGGGAGGAGGTCACATGTGGATCCTTGTAATCAGTTCCCCCTTTCCAACCCACTCACCCTCTACTCTCCCAGTATTGCCCCTCACACCCCTGGTCCTGAAGGTATCGTCCACCCTGAATTCCCTGTGCCTCCAGCTCCCATATGCACCAGTGTACAACCTCTGCCCTATCCAGTCCTGCAAGGTAGAATTCGGATCATGGTAGTTGGGGGGAGGAAGCATCCAGGATCTGAGGGAAAGCTGTGTTCTTCATCGGTACTGCATCGCACCCTGACTGACCCATCTCCTCTCCTAAACCCCTCTATGAGGGGATCTCCAGTGGCCGACAAATGGGCCTAGGGTCTCCACTCTGTACTTCCCCCTTCATTCACTATCGTGTATATATATATAATTTTGCATGATGCCTTATACCTGGTGGTTTTAAAGGAGCAACAGAGAAGAATTTTTCCCCTTTCAAAAAAAATAGTTTTGTTTTTGTTATTAGGTGCCGAGTTTGTTGTGACCCATAATGACCCCATGCACACAACAGAATGAAACACTGCCTGTGTTAGTCCTGGTTGACAGAGGACAAATCCAGAGACACTCATGTATGTGTAAGAGAGACCTTTATAGAAAAGAACAATTGTCTATTGAGAAAACATCCCAGCCCAGTCCAGCTCAAATCCATAAGTCCAATATTAGCCATAACTAGTCCATAAATTCCTCTTCAGATTCATGCAGCACATACAATGATGCCGAATGCAGGAAGATCACAGGCTGGTGGTTGAAATGTCTTATGGATCCAGTGTTGGTGGAAGCATCTTCAGGGCTCTGGCTGCCATCAGCATGGCTCCACGTGGCTTGTCAACATGAAGGTGCGGCAGAGAGAGAGGAAGTTCCCCGAATCCTCTGCATGAGAAGGTCATGTCCTCAAGGAGGCATCAGGCTGTGATCTGAGTGACAGGCTGAACCACACCCCTTCAGGAGATTATGTAACTACCACCAAGCTCACAATTGTTCCTGTGCCTGTTGCCTCCTATGCGTGTGAAAGTTGGACATTGAATAAGGAAGGCTGAAGAAGAATCTCTGCATTGGAGTTGTGCTGGAGAAGAATACTGGAGCTCGGTGGCTTGCTAAAAGGCCACACCAGTCTGTCTTGGAAGAAGTATGGCCAGCGTGTTCCTTAGAAGCAAGGATGACAAAAATTGGTCTTACATTCTTTGGACCTGTTTTCAGGGGAGGACAGTCCCTCGAAAAAGGTCTCACGTTGGGTAAAGTGAAGGGACCGTGGAAAAGAGGGAGGTCCCCCATGAGATGGGTTGACACTGGGGCTGCAGCAACAGGCTGAACGATTTTGAGGATGGGCAGGACTGGGCAGTGTTTCCTTCCGTTATGCCCAGGTTTGCTGTGGGTCAGACCCGACTCCAGGCACTTCAGCCACAGCAGCGACAGTAGCCGTCTGTTTGACCAGAGGCTGGGGTGGGGTGGGGTGTGGGGGGGGGGCATGGAGAAAACCTGCTCTGTGGCGCCTTGGCAACCATGTTGTCATTGCGTGCTGCATCCCCCATCTTTTTCATTTTTGTTTTCTAATTCAAAATCGTTTTCCCGTAATGCTTTGCTTTTGACTGCGGCACCGGGGAGGGGCGGTTTTCCAGTGGCTGGCCCTTCTGCGTGAAGCAGAGCTCCCTGTGGGCACTCAGAAGTTAAAGGTGGGACTCTCTGTACCACAATCGGCACTTAGCAGGATGTATCACTCTTCAGAGCCATCCTCTTTTATGGACTGTTTTATTATTTATTATAAATCTTTTCTTTGCACGGCACTGTGCTGTTGACCTTCCGTCTGTGACATCTGATGACCGGAATCGTCCAGGCATGGTGACGGCACTGCCTCTTCCTACCTCGGCCCCGTAGATTGTCTGCAGGACAGAAATAAAAACACGCACCTCTCCAGTGCCCAGCTCGCTGTGTCTGGGAAAGAAAGGCAAAGAGAGGAAAAGTTGGTGTTTTCAGATTTAAGTAGCAAAATGGAGCTGTGAGTAACAAAAGACAGGAAAAGGAACGGAGGCTCTGGGCCGTTTCTAAGGCCCTCCCCCCACTTGAAACTCTGCTCCCAGGTGCTTGGGGGATACTGATAGGAATTAGCTCAGTCTTGCAGGTAACCAACCAGCTGTGGTCCAGGACCAAAGAGGCCACCTTGTGATAAGTGGTGGGTTTATTCAATGACAGTAGGTGATGGTTTCCTCCCTCGTTAGCTGCTTGTTTTGACCTCCTCCCCTGTCACCCTGTGTATGTATTTCAAACATTAACTAATAGCAAGTATATATATTTTTTCCCTTCACGGTTTACCTTTTGCCCTTTCCCACTTCCAGTGCTGACGTTCTAAGGGTGAGGCCGTTTCACAGTAAGGTGGCGAACGGTTAGGCACCTGGAAAAGCAGGAGACAAAGGCCATGGGGCATTCATAGATGAGCCTCTTTCCTAGAATAATAGGTCCCTGATGAAGTGAGAGTTGCTGGGCCCTGGACACTGCTTCAAAAAAGCACACACGGTCTGAGTCTGATTTATTTGGTTTGTTCTTCTCCATGGGAAGATGCAGAACCAGTCTAGCCTGTTGTCAGGCCCCTCTGGGACTTCCTGCCCCATCACCCTGTCCCAACAATGACAGTCCCTGCTGCTGAGCAGGAGCCAGAGGCCACCCCACCACCCTTTGCATGGCAACTTGTCTCAGCAAAGCCCAAGCCAAAAGAAAGCGTGGGTGCGGGAGGGGTAAAAAGAGCGTCAGGAGCACAGTGTCAGCATTCCGAAACGCACGCCCCTCGGCCCTGCCAGCCTGGCCTCTGGGGTATACGTCCAGTGTCTTCTGCCCTCTCCAGACCTGGGCAGAGAGAAAGGGCCAGCGTGTTTGGAGATCCATTCCTATCAAGTAAGCGCATCTAATATAGGGAATGCCCACCTTCAGTTGCCCGCTCTCCTTTCTTCCTGAAAAGTGGATGCCGATTGGGTGGCAGACAGGTGTCCCTGGAGTCATCGTCTCACACTGAGCACCATACCTGTGCGGAGGTAACGGTCAGTAAACACCTGGTGACCGTTTTTCTCTACATTTAGGCTTAATAACGGGCCCACTGGCCCGCAGACTCAGTGGGCACTGGACGGGAAGTATGTGGCCTCACCAGGCTCATGGGGTGCAAGAGCTTTGGGAAATAGACGTCAGATACCTGAGACGCACATAAAGACAAAAATCATTCTCATGTTTCTCCGCGCATTAGTGGAAAAGGTCTGTTTTTCCGATCCCCGGATGCCTACATGGTGCGATGGCTGTTTCCCAGCTCCTCTGGTCCCTGCCTCTTCCCCACTCCCTTTTGCTCATTCGTTCCAGGACAGATTCCCGAGTTTCTCTTGTCTGTGCCGCATCCAAGTGCTGCCTCGGCTCTCTGGATGTGGGCAAATTACGTAACTAGTCTGTGCTTAGGCCTTCCGCTCTGTAAAATCGGTATTAGAATAATCACGGTGCTGTGGGGTAGGCGTTGGTTGGGCTAACCACAAGGTTGGTGGTTCAAACCCACCAGCTGGTCCTCCAAAGAAAAATGAAGCTGTCAGCTCTGTCAATAGATAAAGTCTTGGAAAATCTTACAGGGGGTGGGGGCAGGGGTCCTCTGTGAGTCAGAATCGACCAAATGGCAGTTGGTTTGGTTTGGATTGGGGTTCTTAATACTGGCAGCTTGCCCATAACATTGTTTCTGACTCATGGTGACCCTACAGGTCAGAATAGAATTGTCCCCTTTGGGTTTCTAAGGTTGTAACTCGTTAGTGTTGTTGATGATGTTGTTTTGTTCAGTGTGTTGTTGTTGTTTCTTACTTGAGCATGTATTAAGAACATTTACATAAAATATTATCACACCTGCCACCTCTTATCCAATGATGAAACAGCCTAGAGAAGCCTTTGGCTGTCCAAACAGAAGCCTTTGGCTGTCCGAAGGTCACTGGTAGCCCGGATGGAATTCAGAAGTCAGATTCCTAGCTCCTCCAGACTGCTAAACAGAGACGCTCCGTGACACGCAGCAGAGCCTAGATACATAGTTGCAAATACAGAGCAAAGTGCTGCCTAGATACATAGTTACAATGCAGAGGATGACAGCTTGCTAACCTAGAGTCTTTTCTTTCCAGATGAGACTTTCTGCTAGGCCTGAGCTGCCTTGACTTCTGAAGTTTCTCCATTCACGTTCAGCCCTAGAAAAGCATTGTTGGTCCTTTGTGCACTTTAACATTCAGCAGTGACCCGTTCTCTGCTCCCTCTGAAGAGATCTTTTCTCTGCGATTCAGGATAAAGCTGGCATCCAGGGTAGAGAATTATTTGGGTTGTTGTTTCCCTTGAGTGCTTGTCTCCCTCTCAACCTAATTTATTCTGAGCGTCTTGGGGGTAACCCGGCTTCACTCCCGCATCTATGGAAACCTCGCTGCTGAAGAGAACTTACAAAGATGCAGAGCTAGCCCCTGTCTCCTCTTGGTAAAATGCAGGAGACAGTCCCAGGGTGTACAGCCTCTGCTCTGTTCACCTAGAATTCTTCAAGCGTTGGTTTTACAGTTCTTAGTGGGCTTTACTGCAGGAGCCAGGTGTGAGCACTGCATTCGTCTAAAAGTTGGTGGTGTGAAGTCGCTCCACAGCACAGCAGAAGAAAGGCCTGGTGGTCTGCTTCCATGAAGATGGGTGCTTTTCCATGCCCCATCAATTCGATTTTGACTCCTAGCGGCCCTGTAGGAAAGAGTAGCACTTAGAACTGCTCCATAGGGTTTCCAATAGGGCGGTCTTTATGGAGGAGGCCTGGTCATACAGTGAATGAAGCAGCAGGCTGCTACCCACAATGTCAGCAGTTCAAACCCACCAGCTGCACTACAGGAGAAAGATGAGGCTTCCTGCTCTAAGTACAGATTTCATTTTGGAAACCCTCGGGTGCAGGCTTGTAATTGCCTGTCCGGTTACTGTGAGTCATAATCAACTCAATGCCAGTGGGTTTTGTAACAGACTGCCGCATCTGTCTCCCGTGAAGCAGCTGGTGGGTTTGAACCTCTGACCTTTCAGTTAGTAGTCAACAGCTTTGACCCATTGCGCCACCAGGGCTCGCTCTCCGTAACCTTTACTGCCAAGAGACCTTGACGGCATAGTAGGACCCTTTCATGCATGCATTGCGAGATCAACTTGCTAGCAACCCATTTGGTTTGTTTTTCCTTAGTTTTGTTGTATGCACTGCTGCTGGTGTGCGGATGTGTCACCAGGCTGGCCGTGGCCGTGTGGACTTCTGCCCCGGCCGTCTGCCTTGTCTTCTTCAGGCCCCTCCAGATCTCACTGCACTCTTGAGCCGGGAGAGCATCCCCACATGGAAAACCCGTCCCACCCCCTCAAGTAAAGTCCCACTTGCTTCCCATTGCTCTGAAGGGTATAGCCATAATCTCCTACAGTGCAGCCTCTTGGGAGCTCTGTAGGCGTAGTGGTTATGCATTGGGTTGTGATCCTTAAGGTCCCCAGTTTCAAAACCACCAAGTTCTCCCCTGAAGAAAGACAGGGCTTTCTACTTCCATGAAGCGTTACTGTCTTAGAAACTCACTAGAGTAGTTCTACCTTGCCCTATGGGGTTGCTATGAGTCAGCATCTACTTGATGGCAGTGTTTGTTGCCTTGTGCCCAGTGATTACTCATTGGACTGTTAGCTGCAAAGTCAGTAGTTCAAAGCCAGCAGCCACCCCGTAGTAGAAAGCTGGGACTTTCTACTCTCATAAAGAGTTACAGTCTTGGAAACCCACAGGGGGCTGTTCTATCCTGTCCTATAGAGTCGCTATGAGTCAGAATCAACTGCTGGCAGCGAGTTTGGTTTGGTGAGTGTGGCCGCCACCTGATGGCCTTGGGCGCCATCTCTTCCTCACCACAGTGGTCTTTCTTGCACCTCCCAGCCAGGCTGTGTATTTCAAGTGCTGAGAACACTTCCCCCAGCTCCTCAGAATGCTGACACCCCTGTTCACCTCTTAAGCGTCTGTCTGCTCCATTGTCACTTTGCCAGGAGAGCGGCTGCTGCTGGTCTCGCTGGCTGGAGCCAGCCCCCTCCTCTGGTGGGACACGATGTCCACCTGTCTCTCGCACAATGCCTGACACTGTTGCTACTTCCCCTTTGTGGCCCCAATTACCACGCTCAGCCACACCTGCCACACTGATTTCTGAGCCTGCCTTAGCCAGAGATACAGAACAAGTGGAAAGAGAGGGAGAGAACGAGACTACACCGTAAAAATGCCCAAACCTTTTGCCAGCGAGTCAGCTCTGACTCCACCATCCTGTAAGACAGAGCAGAGATGGCCCCACAGGGTGCCCAAGGCTGTAAATCTTTTTGCCTCCAAGTGGCAGGGGCAGTGGTGAGCCGTCCGCCGTTTGGTCAACAGTGGAGGGCTGGACCACAGCACCGCCGGGGCTCCTCACACATGTGCGAGGGAGCTTCAGAGAGTTCTGGGATGGACTGGAGTTAAATGTTCATGGAGTTTCCCCACAAGCTTTTGGAAGCCCCCTCATCTCTACACATGAAGGTATCTACCTATGTGTGGACCTCCCCAGCCTAGCCAGGGAAGAAAGGCCTGGTGATCGCTACAGCCAAGAAAATGCTGTCAAGTTGAGTCACTGTTGAGTCAAAAGCAACAGTATTCAGCATTAGCAACAACAACAACACACAGAGAGAGAAGTTCTAGAAACTGTGTGTGTGTGTGTTTGTTCAAGGCAGATCTAAAATGTGTAGTGACAAACAGGACCTTCCTTCAGTGTGTGTTCTGTAGAATCTATAGGCCAGGCAACAGGAAGACTGAAGATGCGTGGAGGCGAGGTGTCTATTTCCAGTCGAGTAAGCAGAAAACTTTTTTGCTTATATGGCTTTCAGCTGACAGAGGGAGGCCCACCACGTTGTGGAGCGTGATCTGCTTTACTTAGAGCCAATTGCTTTAATCACGTGTGAGTACTGCCTAATAGCATCTAGGCTAGTGTTTGGCCCAGCAATGGGGTACCAGAGCCCGGCTGGCTTGGCACATAGAACTAACCATCGCTGAGCCAGAGCCAGCACTGGTCTGGCTGTTCCCAGTGCCTCCCATTAGCTAAACCTTCCCAGAAGTCTGGACTGAGGCCAGTGCTGTGTGAATGTGAGTGTAGTGCATACCCGTCTGTGTCACAGGCAAGGCAACAGTCTGGACATCTGTTAGGGGTCCCCTTTCATGCCCCTTGATGTCCCCAAAAGGGAGTCTCTACCTTCCAGCTCCTTGGGAGCAGCTGGTAGTTCTGAACTGCTGACCTTGCAGTTAGCAGCCCAGTGCCTAACCCGCTGTACCACCAGGGCTTGACTCAATTCGATGGCAGTGAGTTTGGTTTCGGTGGTTTGTACACAGATTTGCCCAGTGGAAATACATTGTTTTATTTCTTGACTGCTGCTGCTATGGATGTTGATTGTGGATCCAAGCAAATTCTTGACAACTTCAGCCATTTCTCCATCTCTTTTATCTATGGGTCCAGTTGTGAGGATTCGGGGTTTGTTTACATCGAGTCATAATCCATCCTGAAGGCCGCAGCCTTTGATCTTTATCAGCAAGTACTTATTTTGAGCAAGGCTGTGGCGTCGGCCTATCATCACATTGTTCAGCAGCCTTCCTCCGATCCTGATGCCGCGTTCTTCTACGTGCAGTTGGTCTGCTCACGCTACCTGCTAAGTATACAGACTGAATAATTAATTGTAGTGACTGGATCCCACCCTGACCCACGCGGGTCCGGAGTTTAAGGCACTCGATCATTCCCTTGCTCTGCTTGAAAAACTGTCTCTTGGTCCAGGTCTAGGTCCCGCATAAGCACCCTGTAGTGTTCTGGAATTCCCATTTTCTCAAGGCTTTCCATAGTTTGTCATGATCCATGTTTAAGTTCAGTGTCAAGTTGTACAACCATATAGTTACTACATGGACTAGCTTCTTTAATTCTCACACCGCCTCTCTGGACCCAGTTATCATCCCATTTCATAGATGTTCTTGGAGGCTCAGAGATGTTACTGGAGCAAGGTCACACAGCTACTAAGTAGCAGAGCCGGGATTTGAGCCCAGAGCTGTCTACTCTTGAGGGAGCACATATTTTTAGGTATCTGCTGCCCTGCTTTCTCCTTTAGTGGTTTGTATCACTTACAGCTTATGAGATGTTTAGCTTTAAAGGACTGTACTCTCCTCTCCATTTTCCTCACTCTTGTCACCTATTAACTAACTAAAACCAATTTAATTTTTTAAACCAAAACTATTTTGTGCTTTAGGACTGAACAACCACTATTGCCATACAAAGTTGCATTCAGTCTAGCCTCATAGTCATAACCCCTTTGTATAGTGTTTCTGAGGCTGTAAGCCTTTACAAAAACAAACGGACCCCTCCTTGTTTTCCCATCAAGTGGCTGGTGTGTTTGGACCATTGATAACGTTGCAGTTACCTGATCGCGCTCCCAGGGCTCCCTAACAGTCATGTAAAACAGTCTTATTTGTCCATATGTTTTACTCCATTTTTTTAGAGTAAGGAATCTTCCATTTTCACTTTAATGTTTCCTTTATAATCATCACAGTAGCCGGGGGGCACCATGGGGAGCTATCCCACTGTTAACTGAAAGGTTGATAGTTTGAACCCACCAACTGCTTCCTGGGAGAAAGACGTGGCAGCCAGCGTGGCTAAACCCCGTGGGTCCATTCTGCTCTGTCCTGTGAGGTTGCTGCGAGTGGAAATTCACCTGGATCTCAGTGGCTCTAACCTGAACCTGCTCATGCATGCAACAGCTGTGGGGAGTGTCCTAGCCTTGTTCTCTCTGATCTGCTCCAGTTTGTAGGGGGCTGGCTCCTGCGAACGGTCCCTGGTAAATGCAGTGGGTTAAGTGTGAGCCACCTAAGGTTGGTGGTTCAAGCCCACCACCCACTCCTCAGGAGAGATGAGGCTGTCTGTTCCCTTAAAGAGTTAGTCTCACAGACTTGGCTCACAGAATTAACTCAATGGCAGTGGATTGGTGGGTGCTGAGGAAGGTTTCACTAGTGGGAGGTGCTCGTGGGAACGGCAGGGAGGAGGAACTGGGTGTTTCACCCCCTTTCTTCTGCAGCAGCTGTCTCCACTCCGGGGCTCTGCTACCAAAATCCAACCCACTGGGACCCTGGGACAGAGTAGAGCTGCTCCAAGGGGTTTCTAAGGCTGCAGATCTGAGGGAAGCAGAATGCCTCTTATTTTTCCCAAGTAGCAGCTGGTGGGTTCAAACCACTGACCTTTGGGTTAGCAGCCCAACACTGACCTCACTTGTCGCTCCAGCCTCAGGGTGGGGGTGACTCCTTGCTCTTCCAAGCTGTGTTGCTACCCCCTCCGGACCTTGTACTGCCCACGCCTCCCGGTCCTGTGATTAAATCTCATCTGTTATAAGTAAATAGAACCAGGAGACATGGAGTTGATTCCAGCTCAGGACAATCCTATGCGCAGGTGCCTCAGAGTAAAACTGCCCTGTCTGGGGTTGTCAATGACTGGGTTTCCCCCTCTGCCCTGAAATAAATTCCCAGGCCTTTCTTGCAGGGCACTTTTGGGAGCATAGACGCTCCAGTCTTTTGGTCAGCCACTGAGCATGCTAACCATTTGCGCCACCCATGGACATGTGGTAAATGGTGGAGGGCTGGACGCCTTGCAGGCTGGGCTCTGGTGCGTACTCCGTCCGCAGTGTCCACCAATTCCTAGTCATGACTTGCAGTATGCTTCCGAGGCCTGGCAGCAGCACACTGACTGGGGGACCATGCTCCAAGTAAAAAGCACATGATGGCGTCCCTCATGCTCCTGGGGGCAGAGGCACTTAGGGTGTCGGATGCCCCTGATTCTCATCCAGCAGTTGGGGGTTCTTTTTTGGGCTCTTTCGTGGCAGCCCCAGTTCCAGACACCAGCTCCTTCAGAACACAGGCCATGCTGGGGAGCTGGAGCAAATCCATTTCCCAAGCTGGGAATGTGCCTGGCAGGTTGGTGCTGCTGCAGACCCCGGCTGCGGGTCTTCATTTGCGTTCAACATAGAATCCCGGACAGGGGTGCTGCTCTGCCACTGTCCTCTGTGGATTTCACAGTCTCTTCCAGCTGATGTGTCACCGAGTCACCTAAATATAACATCCCCAGACAAAATCTACAGATGGTACTTGTCCACCACCAACTAGTCTTTTCCTCCGTGCTAAGCACTCTCGTCGCCGCCTCTCAGCGCTGTTTTCTTAAGATACCTTATCCCACATGCATGGGTGTGTATATGTACATGCATGGATGATGGATGGATGGACGGACGGACGGATGGATGGACGGATGGAAGGATAGGTAGATTGGGGCCAGATGCCCTGGGTATATCGTAAGTAACTTTCATTTACTAAACCTCGCTCCTCCTCCCCCACCCCCAGCCCTTTCTTTTCAGAAGATACATTTAGACAATCACCATTCACCTCCAATTCAAAAGACCTGCTGCCGGTCCAGTCTGTGCTGCATGGAAGAATATCGACTCCAGGTATGGAAACATTGTTGATTTTGCTTCTGTCGGTGGCTTCGAGATGTTGCTTTTCTGAAATGTGTGGATTTTAAGATACTTGCAGCCTATGCCTTATAGTTCTTCATGTAAAGCTAGGTCACAAAACGCAGGAAGGGGGTGGAGGGAGGGGCTCCATTTAACCAGCCACAAAAGTGGAACATAAAATCGAGGCGTAGTAATCCTCCTCATCTGGACTTTCGGGACCTATTGTTCCTGCCGGTCATCTGGAGAATGATTTCTTCTTTCTTTGCCACAGACAAGTGAAACCTGGAAATAATTTGCCATGTGAGTTGTCAGTATTCCAAGCAGGAAGGTATGGGGGTGGGTAGGGGTGGGGCAGGTGAGAGCAGACATCTCCAGCATGGAAGGAGGTGACCCGGTTGGGTGTGGGTCACCACGAAGACCTCTTTGGTTTCCATGGCAGCAGCACAGCTCATGAGGGCAATCTTACCACCTGATTTTGCGTCTCTTCTCAGCCATCGTATCTGCTTGTTCCGCCTAACATTCCTGTCAGCCATCTCCACCATTCAGACGTCATCTTGTATCCAGGTCTTCCTTCTCCCTGTCTCCTTTCTAGGCATAAAGCAAAGGTACACCTGCTCTCCCTGTGTCCGCATCGTGGGCACCCTTCAGGACTTAGGCATCCTCTGAGTCACTATGAAACGGGAATGTTTGAGAACCAGCAGTGCGCTGTAGTCCACTCTCCCTTCCCCTCTCTGCCCCATCCAGCTGGGGAGCCTCCTGTTAGTTGCTAGCCTCGGTTCCAAGTCATTAGCCAAATGTCAGCAGCCCTCAGTGGTTCTCTAACTATGCATTTGCCCTAGCGAACCGAGTGAATGGCCCGGGGTGTGTGTGCAGGAGGGGCCCCGGCCAGAGTGGTTGCCCTGGAGCCCCTTCAAGAATATAATCCCAAGAGTCCTCCATGGACCCAAGTAGGCTTGATCCTAGAAGACTGGAGAGCTCCTCATTTTGTAATTACGGAAGAGTCAGGTAGCACCCTCTGAAATACTGTCTGGGGACATCACGGGTCATACAAGGTGGTGCGTGACAAGCAGCGGGGGACAGGCAGCACTTTGTCATTCTTTAGTCTTGGCGCGGCATTGCCCTCTCTTGCATATCGCCACACATCCAGCCCGAGTCCAGGGACCTGCAGCCTTTCAGCTTTGCAGGGTGCTGCTGTTCCCCAGCACCAGAAATAACATGCTTCCACAAAGGCGTATTGCATAATAGATGGTTCTAGAAGAGAAGAGGAAGCCAGCCCCGTTTATGTCCTCACTCTCAAACCGGGGCTATTTGAACTACCGTCGACTTCCCACGGTGTCATTTTGAATAGCCATCTCCCCGGTCCCAAAATCATTGCCCCGCTGTTAAGTTGATGGATTGCGACTTTCTAATGTCAACATAACTGTCTAGGCATTACTTGTCGAGTGCTGCATCTCGTGATGGATGTGCAAAGCCTGCGTTACTGGCTGCGTGATTGCTTTGGCTGTGTTCAAAGATAACTTTACTGGCCAAGCTAAACCTTGACCACCGAGAATGGTACCCATCTGTGTTTCCCTGTACATAGGGGAATGTTTCCTGATTTGTCTGATAGACACAGACTACAAGTTGGACAAGCTCACACTTACAAGCTCACATGTGGCATTTCTGAGGTCAGCATAACTGGGGTTTTAACTGTTAATCGCCAGGCAAACAGATAACCCAGCTACCGAACATCAAAAAAATCACCCGTCTCCCATCAGGAGAGAAGCAGAATGCCTCTATTATATTTTGCTAAAATAAATGGCTTTTAATGCAGATATTTAAAGAACAACCAAGCAGCGAACACTTGGTGAATGGAGTTAAAGATTTTAAAAATGGGTAGTGAAGGGGGCAAGCTTGGGCTCCCGAAAGTCCCCATGATCCACAGAGTGCTCTCTCAGGACTCGGAAGCTCACTGCCATTGGGCCGATCCAATTCATAGCGACCCCACAGGACAGGGTAGAAATGACCCTGGGTTCCCAAGACCGGAACTCTTTGCAGGAGTAGAAAACCCTGTCTTTCTCCGGTGGAGATGGCTGGTGGTTTCAAACTGCTGACCTTGTGGTTAGCAGCCCAACTCGTAACCACTATGCCCCCCACACACCCCGGGCTCCTAGATCTCTAAGGAAGGCCTGGATCGTCTGGACGACTCGCAGAGAGGACCATCAGCGTTAACAACGTTCCCAGTTTCAAGGCTCCTTTCTTTCAGACACGGGCCAGTGGCAAATGTCTACAGTCTACCTGCTACAGGACCCCGTTCCCTGCTCCATAGCCCCGAGATTCATAAAGCTCTCCAAGCCAAATTCTTCCAAAGGGGTCCTTTGTTGGCGAAACCACAGGAGGAGCTTTTGTATAAGCTTTATTTCCTTGCACTCAGAGTGGCAGGCAAAGTGCTTGATCAGGAAGTGCATTCTCAGCTCTTCTAGGGGTGTGACATATAGCACGCCTTCCAAAAGCCAAACGCACTGCCATCCAGTTGAGGCCGACTCATAGCAACCCTATAGGACAGGGTAGATCTGTCTATGAGTTTCCGAGGCTGTAACTCTTTACAGGGGTAGAAAAACCCATCTTTCTCCCAAAGAGCAGCTAGTGGTTTAGAACTGCTGACCTTGCATTTAAAAGCCCAAGAAGTCATCACTATGCCACCAGGACCCACCCTGCAGTATGCCTTGAGTCCTAGGTCCTGTGATATTTTTCTTGCATTATGAAAAATTATGAATCCCAAGGCACTTCTTGCCCAGTGACTCTCAGCTAGATATTGTGAGTCTGCACTGGCTGCAGAGAGCCCTGGTGGCGCAGTGGTTAAGTGCTTGGCTGCAAAAGGAAAGGTCAGAAGTCCAAATATACCAGCGGCTCTGCGGGAGAGGGATGTGGCATCTGCTTTCATAAGGACCACAGCCTTGGAAATCCTGGGGGGGGGCGGGCACGTCTGTGAGCAGAAATGACTGGACAGGCTTGGTCTAGTTGACTGGCAGTGTTGGGAGGTGTGGTAGGAATGAGGAAGTTGCAGTTTGAGTTGAGGATCTTGGCATTTTGGGATCAGAGAGTCATGGAATCCTAGAGGAAAATTTGAAAGACCAATTGGAAGCAGATGGCCAAATTCTAGGAGAGAATAGGGACCAGGAACCTGAACTTGACAGGGAGACTCTGGTTCTAGAGTGGCCCTGTTAAAAGGGCCTGGGTTGGTTGGCATGGAGAGGAGGCCATGCCTAGGAGAAGCAGGCAGAGGATTATTTGGGAGAATGGTTAGTTGCACTGTAACTAACCTAACGAGTTGATGCTCACCTGGAACGACTCTCCATGAGTCAGAGTTGAGCTTTCCTCATGAGGATTCCGAGGGCTGATTTTGTTCCTCAGAAGTAGATCGCTAGACTTTTATTCTGAAGTGCCTCTGGGTGGATTCAAACCCTCAACCTCTCAGTTAGCAGCTGAGCATGTTCACCCCTGTACCAGGCAGCACCCCGGCTTGGCTGTAAGTTGGCTACCTTGAGAATGGCAGTGCCTGCACAGGAATGGGGAGCCCAACAGCGGCAGCCGGCTTCCGTGAGCAGGTACAAAGGCATTGGCAGTCAGTCAGTCAGTGGGACAGCTGTTCGTCCGTCCATCAATGAAAGCCTCTGCGTCCTTCAACATTCCCTCCCAAATATTATTCATACTTTTATGTACTTAGCAAACCTGTCTTTCTACAGATAAATGTCAGCCTGGAGAATTAGCTCAAGCTCCCAATTAGGAGAGACCAGATTTAGTGAGTTCAGTGTGCCTCGTGCCAGTCTAAAAACTCCCTTATAAATGCTGGAAAACCACTGCATGGCTCTCTCGCTCTCTCTCTCTCTCTCCCTCGCTCTCTCTCTCGCTCTCTTTCTCTCTACCTACCTATCTCCTAACTAAATGCTGGGAAACCGCTGCATGGCTCTGTGTGTATATATGTGTGTCTGTCTCTATCTCCTAACAAGAGGATGTCTCTCTCTTTCTCTCTCTCTCTCTCTCTCTCTCTGCCTATCTCCTATCAAAGTTATGGAAAATCTTTCCCATGCCTTTGGACTAAGACCACAGGGCGGGGGAGGTTGGCAGAGTGAAGGCCAGGCTCCTGGGCCAAGTGGGGCTGTGGTCAAGCCCGAGTGGGTGTGGCAGAGGGCCTTTCAGACCTGTTGGAGGTTGCAGCAGGCAGAAAGGGGGCTGGTATCTTGCAGAGAGAGGAGGAGAAATGTGGACTTGCGAAGACATCGGGAATAGCACGGTTCACTAGGCATTTGCCTCCCTGCAGATGGTCCCTGAGACACACAGCTGTCACCCTCCAGAGAACCAGAATAAACAGAGTGCTTGACGCGGCCCTGTTTTCGTTGTAGCCAGTGCGGTGTCGGTAGCCAGTGTTTTTCAGTGACTTTCCTGAGAACCAAAGAATGCTCTCCAGTAAGACCTCACAGTTGCACCTGCTTCAGGGATAACACCAGGGGGCCCTATTAAGAGAATGAGTTAAAGCTACTGTTAGGAGTAACGAATGTGTCGCTCACTCGCTCACTCACTCGCTCACTCACTCACTCACTCATCACATTGAGTCCACATCATAGTGACCCAGTAGGCCAGAGTAGAGCTGCCCCTAAAGGTTTCTAAGGCTGTAAATCTTTAAGGGAATAGTCAATATTATCTTTCTTTCAAGGAGCAGCACACTGCTATTGAATCAATTCTGAATCATGGTGACACTATAGAACTGGGTAGAGTGACACTGTAGGACTAGGTAGACTTTGCCCCTGTGAGTTTCCAAGACTGTAATTCTTTATAGGAGTAGAAAGCTTCAACTTTCTCCTACAGAACAGCTGGTGGTTTCAAACTGCTTGCCTTGTGGTTAGCAGCCCAGTGTGTAACCTGCTACGCCACCACGGCTCCTTAGCTCATGTTTACAGCCATGAGTATATTATTGGGTGCACCCTGGAGAGTGGTACTGCTGGCGGTGATTTTACCAAAGAAATAGAAGTATCGTCCTATCAAGCGGAGCGAGAAGTAATAGACTTGGTAAAACTTTATGTGCTTTGTGTACAGTCTAGTTGTCACTTTGCAAAAGATTGGCCTGCACAGAAGGAAGGTGCTGAGGGCATGTAGCGTGGTTCTGTGAGAAGCGGCGAGCCGTTGCCATCGTACCTGCTGCTTCAGGTGTCTTCCTGTGGACCTTTCTGTATGCAAAGGGCATCCAGAGACAAAGCTCTGTCTGGGCGCTGCTTTTAGATGATGCTGAGCCTCAATTCTGTTTCATGTGGATGTTGAAGTCACCGCGTGCTTGCTCCATATGAAGTCACCCCACCACCCCCATTGGAGCATGTCGCAGGTCTCCATGGAGCAGTAGTGTGTGGGCTGCATCTGTCTTATTTCAGGTGCCGCTTGAAGAGCTAGGTGACATAAAACACAGCTGCAATTTTATTTACTAATTTCTACCCCCATTATTTGCAAGTAACTTGCTTTATAAAAATGTATCTTTTCCGTCTGTGTGTTTCTCTCTGTATCTATATGGGGGCTAGTATCGATATTCTTCACAGAGGAGCTACTTTGGACCCGCCTGGGGAAAATTCAGTTGCTTTTAAGACTCAGTGTGACCATCAGGATGGGTGCCAAATAAAATGACAGGTTTGGAATTGTCTTCTTTGTCCCCGGACCAATTCTTGGTCCATTTCCCCCTCTCTTGTTCTAACCTTCAATGCAATACAAGTGATACCATGTCATAGACGTTTCTGAAATCTGAATCAATGACACCCTGCAGTAGGGACCTGCCAACAGTTAACTCTTAGCATGCCATGCTGTGGGCTAGATAGGAACTACCTCTTTAAGACAGCTGGCTACAAAGACAGGTCCTCATGGGTAGAGGCACACAAAGCTCTCCCTGGTTCCAGGAGAGCATTTTCTTCCGTCCATTCTCGGACACAGCGGGTCCTCTCTCCATTCAGACTGAGTTGGAGATGGATAGTAGAACACGGGGTAGCGGCACATGGTGGAGCCCCTTCTAGATGGAGCAGGTAGGAAACCACCGCTGTCAATCCAGTTGCCACAGAGAGTGGGGTCCAGATGTGTCAGCGGACGGCTGTGCTTCTTAGGCTTTTCCGTGGCTGACTTTCCAGAAGTAGAGTGTGAGACCTTTCTTATCCCCCAGGTGCTCCTCAGTGGAACCCAAGCCCCAAATACCAGGGTAGCACTTGATTGCATTAGCCAATTACACCATACGGTCCCGTATATTGGTCAAAGCATTCAAATATGCAATGGAGCCAGTTCCGGGTTTTATATGTTGGCACATGGTGCGGGGAGGGGCTTCTTTTTAAAAGTCTACAGCCCCACTGCATTGAGGAAGGGGACAAATCACCAAATATAATTCTTGAACGACAGTGTTAGAGGACTGTGGAATATGACCGCAGCCCCCATGGACCTGTGTGCTGCAAACAGTTTACATTCTCAGACCTAACCTTTCCTTCAGGTCTACTCAAAGGTGCCTTGGAAGAAAAACCTGGCAGTCTACTTCGGAACAAGCTATAGACACTCTGGAGCACAGTGCTGCCCTGACACGTATGGGGTTCCCATGAGTCGGCATTGATGACACCATGGTCTCTGGTTTTACTAAGGGCAGGGACGTAAGGGGTGTGTGTAGGAAACCCGCAGTTGCGTTTCTTTACGTAGAAATACTCTGTGTGCTCATGCAACCCCATGAGAATTGCACTGCAGCCTTCCTGCAGAATGTCTACATGTTTCAGGTCCGCTGCAAGCACTCAGTTGTCATGATGGCATCAGGCTTTCAACTGTACCACTTGGCTTTCGTCAGCGTTTCATGTTGTGGCACATTTTGCCCCTAAATATGTAGCTTGAGGCACCCTGTGCGGTGGTGTTTCGAACTTGAAAACGATTCTGCTCTGCTTCTAGTGCTCTTTGGGTGCATGGCTTGCTATAGGATAAGTTACTGTCTGTCCAGCTCATGACTGGGGGAGGAAGGGCCCACAGCATGGATTTTCCTAACCCAGATGCCACCTGAAACTGAAATTTGTATACTCACCTCTAGCCCCATCTGCCTCTTACCAGCCGACTTTGGCCTTCATCCGAGTAGAGGTGAACTCCGAAGGGAAAACATGTTTTCTAGTAACAAAATCTTAATAGAGAAAGTTCTGGTGTTGAGCCCTGTTGGTTTAGCCCTTCTCGAAAATAAAACAAGCTGGGTCTTTGCAGACACCAGTAGCGAGTGGGGCTCACCCACTAAATCTTTGTTGATTAAATCCAGACACCTTCTTCTGAAAGGAGCCGTGGTGGCTTAGTGGATTATGTATTGGGCTACTAACCACTAGGTAGGCAATTCAAAACCACCAGCTGCCCTGTGGGAGAAAGATGAGGCTTTCTACTCCCAGAAAGGTTTACAGTCTCGGATATCCATAGGGGCAGTTCTACCCTGCCCTAAAATATTACTATGAGTCTCAGTCAATGCAAAGGCAGTGAGTTGGGTTCTTTGCTCAGTGGTAGGCAGTAGGATCCTTCTGTGGGGATACCCTAGTCAGATTCCTAAAGAGTTGAGCTCAGCACTCCCCTCCACCCCACCACTCACCCACGTCTGTCAGCAGAAGTTAGCATGTTGTTGCTATGATGCTGAACAGGATTTGATGGTGCCGCCAAACTCCTTTGATCTGCCCCTCTGGCTTGTGGGTTGAATTACTTGGCAGTATTCATTTAAAAAGACCAAAATCCTCACAACTGGACCAATAGGTAACATTATGATCAGTGGAGAAGAGCTTGAAGTTGTCAAGGATTTTGTCTTGTTTGGATCCATAATCGATAACCGTAGTCAATAGGGCAAGATATGACAAAATAACAATCTATAAATTATCAAGGGCTCATGAGGGAGGGGGGAGCGGGGAGGAAGGGGGAAAAAAGGAGGACCTGATGCAAAGGGCTTACGTGGAGAGCAAATGCTTTGAAAATGAGGGCAAAGAATGTACGGATGTGCTTTATACAATTGATGTATGTATATGTATGGATTGTGATAAGAGTTGTATGAGCCCCTAATACAATGTAAAAAAAAGATGAGTTGCATTAGAGAAATCTGCACAAAACCTCATTAGAATATTAAAAAGCAAGAATGTTACTTTTAGGACTAAGGTGCAGCCTATCCAAGCCTTGGTATTTTCCATTTCCTCATATGCCTACACAAGTTGGACATTGAATAAAGAAGCCCGCAGGAGAGTTGATGCATGAGAATTGTGGTGCCGGAGAAGAATATTGAAAGTACCATGGAGTCACAAAGGACAAACATGTGTCTGTGAAGAAGATGCAAGGCTGGAGAAACGGTTCCTTACATCCTGTGGTCAGGAGAGACCAGTCCCTGGAGAAGGACACCATGCTTGGCCAAGCAGAGGGGTGATGAAACAGAGGAAGGCTCTCAAGGAGATGAGTGGACGCAGTGGCTGCAGCAGTGGGCTCAGGCGTGGGGACAATTGTGAGGATGGCGCAGGGCCCGGCAGTGTTTCGAGGGTCCTGGTTGGTCGTAACGGACTCAATGGCATCTGACAGCAACAACAGCACTCATTCACAACGGTGCATCTGTACTCGGCCGGAGATCGTGAGACCCAGTGCAAGGACTTTGTTTCCAAGGGGGAGGCTACCCCTGGAGATCGCAGGGATCGATCGCTTTTTGAGCCCAGCAAACATGGATAGCTCACAGAAATTAGGCCGCATGCCATCTGTCAGGCCAGGACAGTGCCTGTGGTTGTGTTTTTGCGTTTACAGAGACTCTTTAGATGCCTTGAGATTCAGCGGAGCCAGAAACGCCAAACTCCTGAGTGTGTGTAATGTATGATGGAGAGTATTTGTTGGAAAATTGCAATGCAGTGACCCTGGCTTCAGTTGGGACTGGCTAATTCAATCTACAAGGCTTTTTCTCTCCATACAATATGTTTTTCCATTCCTTTGCTATCAAAAATACATATTCTCATTTCATGCAATTTCTTGTCTGTGTTTATTCCTTTTCAGGGCAGCAGCTGCCCTCGGGTAACCAGGGTAGGGAAAAGAAGCCATTCCCAGGCAGACTAGCCCCTCCATTTTCATTCAAACAGATCCATTTTGTCTTCTCATAGGGAGGCCAAATGAGTGCCCCTCTGAATAAAGAAAGACATCCCCCCCCCCCCTGCCTCACCCAGCACTTTGTTGATCTAGTTGTGGGGATACATATAGAGGCTTTGTTTTGTTCTTCCCTGCATTCACTGTTTCCTTTAGCAAGAAACCGGCTTTTCTGTTCTCACCCAGAGAAGAAATGAGCTGCCTGCGTGAGAATGGATACCGAGGTTTATGGCCTTCTACAGAGGCGTTCCCCGGAGAGGTCTCTGGAGCTTCTAGACTCCGCATGGTTCCTCCTTTCTTCCATGTCTTCTCTTCGTTGGTGGTCATATGGTTAGCTGCTGTCCAGTTGGGTTCCATTCATGGCAACCTCCCGAACAAGAGAAGGAAATGTTACCTCGTCCTGTGTCATTCATTGGCCAGTATTCTCTTGTGATCCATAAGGTTTCTGTTGGCTGATTTGGGGGAGTAGATGACCAGGCCTTTCTTCCTAGTTTCTCTTAGTCTGGAAGCTCTACTGAAGCTGATTCACTGTGAGACAGTCAATAAAAACCCCACAGCCATTAAAGAAAAGGTGGGAAACCATAGGAGTTGCTTTGAAAAGATGTCTAAGGAATGCTGTGGGTTCAAAAACCAGCACAATGTGCTGTGGGCAACGTGTACGAAGCACTCGTTGGTGTTTGAAAGAGAGGGAGTCCATTTTATATGTGCACGACACACTTGGATATGCGTAATTTCTCAACAGACATTTAAGACACTGTTGATGGTGACCTTGAAAAAGCAGAAAGGACTTGAGGTTAAAAAGAAAAGGAAAAATAGTGTTTTTGAGTTTATGTCCTTTGTTTAGGAATCTTGATGGAAAAGTCAGTTAAGCTTAGGGCTGCTAAGCACAAGGTCAGTAGTTCAAAACCACCAGCCGCTCCACTGGAGAAAGATGAAACCTTTCTTCCCAGAAAGAGTTAGTCTCAGAAACCCATGGGGCAGTTCTGACCTCAAGTCAGAATGGACGTGATGGGATTCTTGGTTCTTCATTAAATAGTCTCTACCATTACTTTGCATTCCTTGTATAATTTTAAAGTTAATCCAAATAAAGATCAAGAGGGGAGATCTCTGTGTTTAAATCACATTCTTCCTTTGTTGTAAAAATCTGGCATTTTCCCTTATAATGATTTGAAACCTTAGTGAGTAATCTCTAGATTAAGTGAAGTATTGAAAACACACATCAAACAATGATTCTTGGATATCTACTGTCAGTGAAACCCCACTCCTACCCGCACCCCAAGACCAGAAGCAGAGACTCTAAAGCATGTTACAAGTCTCCTGGAATGGTATGAACCCGTGGTTTGTAAAAATGTATGTATGCATGTAGGAAAAAGCTGAGAAGGACAGAAATAGAACCAGCAACTCACTCTGAGTTTGTGCACCTAGTGACATCACCTCGGAAGGTACTCTGTAGTCACAGTGCATTTTTTTGTAAAAGCAGTTTTGGTCAAACCTTGTTTTTTGTGATGGCTGATTTAAGAGAACAGCCTGTAGCTGTGAAATTTTGTTTCCTGCTTGGGAAAAATGCTGCAGAAACTGTTGTGATGTTGATTACAGGTTATAAGAACAGCACTATGGGAAAAACTCATGTAAAAGTGGTTTTCTTGTTTCAAAAGAGGTGAAATGTCAATTGATGACAAACCTCATTCTGATGTCCATCAGCCTCCTGAACAGACGAAAATGTCAACTCATTCCACCAGGTTAGACTCATAATCAAGCTGTTTATTTAGAGCGCCTGAAAATATTGTGGAACTGTGTATGACAAAAAGGCCTGATTTTTGGAAAGACTGGGGGACTGTTTTGCCACCACAACAACGTACCTGCTCACACAGCCATCGCAGTGTGCCAGTTTTAGGCAAAAAACAGCATGCCTCTCTTGCCTCACACACCTTACTATCCTGACCTCCCTCTGTGCGACTTATTTTTGCTTCTGCAAATGAAGAGGGACATGAAAGAACAGTTATTTGATGACATAGAAGAGGTGAAGGAAAAACCAGGGAGTGTTCTCAGCCATCCAAGCAAATGAGTTTGAAAAATGTTTTCAAGAATTGGATAGCAGATTTGACAAATGTATTCAGTGTAGTGGAGAGTACTTTGAAGGTGATAAGGTTGTTTTGTAAAACAATAACAACATATATATATAAACACATAACAGTGAAAAAATACAGCTTGTTGGGGGGTACCCTCTCATCTATTGTCTCCTTTACCATCTGAAGACTGCTGCACACTCTCTTCATTTTGAACAAAGGGAAGCTTGTATAGCCTGACACTCTGAAAGTTTTGTACCATGCGGAGGAGCCTGAGGGTTTGGACAAGGAAGTCAACTTCAATAGAATCCCACTGATGTCACCACAGAAAATCAAACCAAACCAAACCAGTTGCCATTGACTGTGGAGTCCATTCCAACTCCTAAGGAGCAGGGTGGTAAAGAGTAGGGACCATGAAGAGCAGGGTTTGCAAGGTTGCCATCTTGACAGAAGCCAACTAACACATCTTTTTCCCTGGAAGCTGATGGTGGGTCCGAACCCACTGACGTTCATGGTTACCAGCCAATGGCTTAACCACAGTGCCCCCGGGTTCCCTGTCACAGGAAAATGGTTGCTCTGAAAGCAGCGAAAGGGAATAGATGTCATTGCAACTGTAAGTGATGCAAATATTGGGAAAATACAACGTGAGGGAAATTTGGGAGGCTGGGAGAAAGATACCCAGTAGCCACTATGGAACCAGTTTTGATTCCTGGAGAGAGAGAGAGTTGGAGTTGAACTGTATTCCATGGGGTCTCCTATGGCTTCATCTTTGGAAGATCTCCAGGCCTTTCTTCCAAAGCACATCTGTGTGAACTTGAACCTCCAGCCTGCCTTCTGGTAATCAGCTGAGTGTTTGAACTACACTACCCAGGGATTCCACAGGGAAACAGAACCTATTTTAAAGATTCATCTCTCCCGTGCAACTGTAAGAGAACCTCAGACTAGGAATATCCTTTTAATGTCTTGCGTTTCCTGGCACCTGCTACCTGCGTGATTTCCCCATCCTCTGTCACTTGTACCTACGGGTATCATTTTTCCATTGGGGGCTTTCCAGGCAAATGACTCATCCAACTACAGAATTGAGTTTCCCGCCATAAGTTACCCAGGAATGAGTCACTCCAATCAGTCGCCTCTGTTAACGCCAGTGGAATTACCCTCCTTGACATTCAGTTGAAAGGTTCCTGAAGGGTTGGCCCCAGGAAAGGGAGCAGTGAGGTTATCAGGACAATTTGCTGCTTTATGGGAATGTGGGAAGGAACAGGGGAGTCAGATACACGGGAAGTGGGTTCACTCAGACAAGAGAGAAAATGATTTGCAGAGAAGATCAGATCTTCATTTTGCCTGGAGTGTGGAGACCAGAGTTACTTGGTGGTGTGGATTTTAGGTAACCATTTGGTCTTAAAGGCACTATGATTCATACAAATCATTTGTTCGCACACTGATTCTGTATGCACTTTATAGGTACTTTGCTGAAAGAAAGGCAGAGGAAATTTTTACTCAGAGGAACGGGGGGGGGGGGGGGAAACCCTAGCAAATGCTTTTAACATGGAGGCATGCTTTCAGCATCTGAAAGTTATTTTTGACACTATTTCTGTCCAAATTGCCTTTCGTTTTTATGGAAAATGGCGATATGCAAAGCCCTCTTCCAACTGTAACTTTTATCACTCAAAAAATGTGGTGATTTAAAATATCGCCAGCACAATCATATTAAGACTTGCTTTGGATTTGATGTCTTGATAGTAATTAATATTTTCTAAAGAGACATTTGGGCGTGAGAGAAGAATGAAAGAAATTCGCCACCACAAGAAGCACCGGGGGCTATGGGTGCTGGGGCCTCGGGTTGTCTTTTCCCAGATGTCTGTCTTGTACTGTAGGAGCCCTGGTGTTGCAGTGGATCAGGCACTGGGCTGCTCATCACAAGATCAGTGCTTTGAACCCACCAGCCTGTCAGGGAGAGAAAAATGACACTTTCTGCTCCTCCAGGAAAAAAAATAAAAGTACAGTCTCAGAAACCCTAGGGGACACTTCTGCTCTGTCCTGTAGGGTCGCTGTGAGTCAGATCTGACAGGGTGGCAGTGGGTTGAATTGGGTTTGGATATGTGTTTAGGAGCAAGACCGGGTAGTGCCTCGTTTTGTTGTACATAGGGTGGCTATGGGTCAGCACTGACTGGGCAGCACCTAATGCAAACAGTAACTAAGATGGCACAGTGATTAAAGTGCTCAGCTGCTGGTGGCCCAAACCCACCAGCCCCTCCTGGGGAGAAAGAGGATGCAGTCTGCTTCCATAAAGATTTACCATCTTCGAAACCCTGTGAGCCGGTCCCGCTCTGTTCTGTAGGATCATTGTGAGTCAGAATGGACTTGAGGGCAAGGGTGTGTTGTTCCAGTGTTCTGGAATGAGCCTGGAATGCTTTGAAAAGGAAACCTATAGCTTTATTAAAAAGTGTCAGGAGATGTTAAGAAGCAAATCTAAGCGTCATAAGGCTTTGAGTTATAGACTATAAATATAAACATGATTGTAGTCACAACAGGAGAGAGCGCTTGCTCACAGGCTCCTGACTTGTGCACAGAAAAGTCATTTTAAAAAAAGTTAGCGTCACATAGTTTGTAAGTTATGATTAAAGAACTACGAAATCCTCGTTTGAAATGGGAGCAGGACACAGTCATTTAAATAGCACATTTCAGTGTCAGTACTTCCGAGAGGCGCTCCAGGAATGATTGGAGCTTGAAGGTGGCGACTTATTTTCAACCTTTCTTACAGGGACGTAAATAAGTAAATTCGTCTAGGGCACTGGCTGTCAGAGAAGAGCTGCGTCCTCTCTTACTTACCCGGCGGGAACGCGCATTTAATGGAACAGTCGGTTGAACTGTGGGTCTCATAAGTATCATTGACTTGCGTATAATTAATAGAATCACTGATGCCAATGGAGGGTATTTTCAGGAGTCCTTTCAAGAAATATAATGGGGGTTCCTGTTGCGTCTGTTTAATTTTCTAATGGAAGAGGTCAATTACAAGAACAATTAAAATGGTCTCTGTGGCTACGGACCACTTGTCTTTCCCATTAGATTTTTTTAAAAATCATGTTATTGGGGGCTCATACAACTCATCACAATCCATACATCCATCCATTGTGTCAAACACATTTGTACATTTGTTGCCCTCATCATTCTCAAAACATTTGCTTTCTACTTGAGCCCCTGGTATCAGCTCATTTTTCTCCGCCCTGCCCGCTCCCTCCTCCTCCTGAACCCTTGATCATTTATACATTTTTTTTTCATATTCTTCTCCATCAGTGTCCAGAGATACTGGCATGTTAAGAAGACGTGTTAAGGAATGAGAATTAAAATAGAAGGAGATCTGAGCATCAGTACTTGACAGGCAGAGTGAGGAGCTACTGCGGAATGTACAGACCACTGGGATGAGAAGAAAGTTCATTCATTCAACAAACAGTACAAGGGGGCTTCAGAAAGTGTGTAGAAAAATGAAAAGATCATGGAATTTTTCTGTGAACTTTTTTGATACCCCTTTCCTATTGGGCTGCTACCAGAAGGTCAGCGGTTTGCAATCATCAGCTGCTCCTCGGGAGAAAGATGGAGGTTTTTACTCCCACAAAGAGTCTCAGAGCCCCACAGCAGTTCTACTCTGTCCCACGGGGCATTTAGGAGTCAGAATGTAGCTTTGAGGTCGTGGGGAACAGCAGGGAACAAAGCAAAGTCCCTGCCCAATAGGGTTTAGGAGACAGTAGACAATAAACAAGCAAAACTCTGCACAGATACATTTAAAGCCGAGTGGTCAGGGAGGCTCCCCAAGAAGGTGCAGTTGATACAAGAATTGGAATCAAATGTGGAAGCAGCTGTGACCTTCAGGGCGGAGGGGCGGTGTTTCAGGTGAAGGCCACCATGAGGCCAAGCTCTGAGGTGAGAATGACATTGGTTAGGGGTAATGAGACAGGTGAGGAGATGAGACTGGAGGGTGGGCACAGAAAACTGTGGGTGGTAATCAGAGCCATGGCAGATAGGGCCTTGTGATTAATAGGAGTCGTCCTTGGGCGTCGAACATGGTTTTATATATATATATATACTCAAGGGAGCCCTAGGGCAGCGGTTCTCAATCTGTGGGTCGTGACCCCTTTGGGGGTCAAATGACCCTTTTACAGGGGTCACCTAAGACCTTCGGAAAATACATATTTCTGATGGTGTTAGGAACCGAGATACCCCTTCCTCTATCTCCAGGTGGGTCTGCCCACATGCAGATAGGCCCACTTACGAGTACCCAACGTGATGACATCATCACGCCAACCCCTTCACATACACCCTGTACAAATACAGGTGTATGTGACAGGGTTGGTGCCATAATGTACTTATGCGGACCAGTCACATGTGTAGAGAGCAGCTGCTGCTGTGTTGAAAGCAACTACACTGTTAAAAAGCAGCTACTGTGTTGAAAGCAGTCTTGGAGGTAAAACGACACTTCATGAATTATAATTACTGGGTTAATGTACAATCATTTACTGTAAAATCATCAACTACTGCAAAAATATATATATCTGTACCATCGAAACTTAATCTGGATGCTGTTTGGCCTTTTTATATTCAGCTGTGGTTGATGTGAATACTGCCCCCTTGTGATAGTAACCGGTATGTTAAAAACAACACAGAGAATGGTAAATCATAGCAAACTTTAATGAACTGTATTGACTGAACTATGCCATGTATCATCTTTTGTGTTATTAAAGCTATTGTTATATATTATTTTCATTAGCAAACCATCCCATGACAATGGATCGTGTAGAGAAGAACGTTAAGAAAAGAAAATATAGTGAGGATTTTTTACAATATGGTTTTACCTCAATAATTACAGCAGGAATTGAGAAACCTCAATGTGTTATTTGTTGTGAAGTTCTATCAGCCGAATCTATGAAGCCGAACAAACTAAAACGCCATTTTCATAGCAAGCATCTGAGCTTTGCCAACAAGGATACTAACTATTTTAGAAGCAAAGCTGATGGACTCAAGAAAGCCAGACTTGACACTGGTGCCAAGTACCACAAACAAAACGTAGCAGCCATTGAAGCTTCATATTTGGTGGCACTCAGAATCGCCAGAGCTATGAAACGTCACACCATTGCTGAGGATTTACTGTTGCCAGTGGCCAAAGACATTGTTCGAGTTATGATCGGAGATGAATTTGTTACAAAATTGAGTACAATTTCCTTATCTAAGGACACTGTCCGCAGAAGGATAGATGCTATGTCTGCTGATATTCTTGATCAGGTAATCCAGGAAATTAAATCTGCTCCACTTCCAATATTTAGCATCCAGCTTGATGAATCTACCGATGTTGCAAACTGTTCACAGTTACTGGTTTACGTGAGGTATATTAATGATGGTGACTTTAAAGATGAGTTTCTTTTTTGCAAACCTCTTGAAACGACAACTACTGCACGTGATGTATTTGACACAGTTGGTTCATTTCTGAAAGAGCATAAGATCTCTTGGGAAAAGGTTTGTGGTGTTTGCACAGATGGTGCTCCAGCTATGCTAGGATGTCGATCTGGATTTCAACGTTTGGTACTGAATGAGTCACCAAAAGTCATCGGAACTCACTGTGTGATTCATCGGCAAATATTAGCAACAAAGACACTGCCACAAGAGTTACAAGAAGTAATGAAAAGTGTGATAAGTTCTGTCAATTTTGTAAAGGCGAGCACTTTAGACAGCCGACTGCTTTTGCAACTGTGCAACGAGTTGGATGCGCCAAATAATGCTCTGCTATTTCACACTGAAGTGAGATGGTTGTCGAGAGGAAAAGTTTTAAAACGTGTTTTTGAGCTTCGTGATGAACTCAAAATATTTTTTAATCAGAAAGCAAGACCACAGTTCGAAGCACTTTTCAGTGATAAGCATGAACTGCAGAAAATAGCTTACTTGGTTGACATCTTTGCCATCTTGAATGAGTTAAATTTATCACTGCAAGGACCAAATGCAACATGCCTTGATTTGTCTGAAAAGATCCGATCATTCCAAATGAAACTTCAGCTTTGGCAAAAAAAATTGGAAGAAAATAAAATTTACATGTTGCCTACCTTATCTGCTTTCTTTGAGGAACATGACATTGAACCAGACAAAAGGGTTGCGATGATAATTTCTGTGAAAGAACACTTGCACATGCTTGCAGATGAAATTTCATCATGCTTTCCAAATCTACCTGACACCCCATTTGCACTTGCCAGAAGCCCATTCATAGTCAAAGTTGAAGATGTTCCTGAGACAGTACAGGAGGAGTTCATCGAACTTATTAACAGTGATGAAGCGAGAACTGATTTCTCTACAATGTCAGTTTCAAAATTCTGGATCAAGTGTTTGCAGTCATATCCTGTTCTGTCTGAGACTGTGTTGCGCCTTCTTCTTCCATTTCCAACAACATATCTTTGTGAAACAGGGTTTTCCAGCTTGTTGGTTATCAAGTCTAAATACAGAAGTAGATTTGTGGAAGATGATCTTCGTTGTGCTATTGCAAAGACTGCCCCGAGAATTTCTGATCTGGTGAGAAAGAAGCTATCTCCACCTTCCCACTGACATTGGCTTTTTATGCATACTATTTCAAAATGTAGCAATGTAGTTTACTGTTGTTATATTAAGACTGTTACCCATGCTACACCATGCTTCAAGACAAAATCTCATTGATTTGTCATTAGAAATAAATATTTCACAGTATATAATTGCATATTATTCTTGTGATTGATCACTATGCTTAAATTATGTTCAATTTGTAACAATGAAAATACATCCTGCATATCAGATATTTATATTACTATTCATCATAGTAGCAAAATTACAGCTGTGAAATAGCAACGAAAATAATATGGTGGTTGGGGTCACCACAACATGAGGAACTGTATCAAAGGGCATTACGAAGGTTGAGAACCACTGCCCTGGGGCTGTGTGGAATAAGCATTGGGCTGCTAACCACATCAGCAGTTCATAACCCAACAGCTGATTCTTGGGTGGAAGATGAGGTTGTCTGTTCCTGTAAAGATTTACAGTCTCAAAAACCCTATATAGGTGAATGAGGGGGAGTACGGAGTAGGGACCCAAAGCCCATCTGTAGGCAACAGGACATCCCCTTATGGAAGGATCTTGGAGAGGAGACGAGGTAGTCAGGGTGCAGAGTAGCAACGATGAAGCATACAACTTTCCTCTAGTTCCTAAATGCTTCCTTCTCTCCCCCTTCCTCCCCACACACACCCCACACAAACACTATCATGATCCCAATTCTACCTAACAATTCTGGCTAGACCAGAGGATGTACACTGGTACAGATAGGAACTGGAAACACAGGGAATCCTGGGCGGATGATCCCTTCAGGACCAGTGGTGAGAGTGGCGATACCGGGAGGGTCGAAAGAGGGAAATGATTACAAGGATCTACATATAACCTACCCCCTGGGGGGCAGACAACATACAAGTGGGTGAAGGGAGACGTTGAACAGTGTAAGATATGACAAAATAATTATTTATAAAGTATCATGGGTTCATGAGGGAATGGGGAGCGGGGAGGGAGAGGGAAAAATGAGCAGCTGATGCCAGGGGCTTAAGTGGAGAGAAAATGTTTTAAGAATGATGAGGGTAACGAATGTACCAATGTGCTTTATACAATTGATGTATGTATGGATTGTGATAAGTGTATGCGCCCCAATAAAATGATTCAAAATAAAAAAATGTTCAAAAGGAAGGAAAAAAAAAAACCTATGTAGGTCACTATGAGTTAGAATCGACTTGATGTCCTTGGGTTTGGGTTACTAGTTGAAAGGTTGGTGGTTCAATCCCACCCAGAATCACTTTAGAAAACAGGCCTCCTGGTTTCCTTGGAAAGATCACGGCTTTGAAAACCCCTGCAGAGCAGTTTTGCTATGAACACAAGGAGTCGCCATGTGTCAGGATCCGCTACTTCAACAACAGGATGGTACAGTTAGCATGCTTGACTGCGAGTCAAAAGATGCCAGACCACCCAGATGAACCTCAAAAGAAAGGCCTGGCAATCTGCTTCCCCAAATGAAGTCAGCAACACCCTCCAGACCTCACTTCTCCCCTAAGACACAGGGTGCTGCAGTCAGTCAATCAACTCAGAGGCAACTGGTTAGTGACTAGCAAGGACTTGGCGTTTGATTGCAAATAAACCAGAAACCATTGGATTGTTATAAAAAGTTAATCTGACCCCTTCTTGTGCAATCTTTAAAGCCCTGATAAAGTCTCCTAAAAGGCTTAAAGTTAATAGAGCCCAGCATAAAGATAAGAGCAGCATGGAATTTAATTAAATTTACTAAGTATTATTTTTATAGGGGATGGAATCTATGCATGTCCCTTTAATAAATTATTGATGAATTGTGTTCAGTGTCATTTAATTTTCTGACTATTAAGTAATAGAGAAGGGATTATATTTTATTGTGTTTGGCAGTAAATTTTTTTTTTCTTAATCAGATAGAAATTACTATCGAAATATTTAATTGAATACTTACAGGGTGGAGGGGGGAGTCTACAAACCTTACTCTGATAACAAGCAGGCTTAGAACGCTGCAGAACATGAAATGGGATTTTTTTTTTTAAAAAACTATTATTTAGAATTCCTTGTGGAGACGTGAATACCTTCATCAGAAAGGTGAATTTAGCTTCACACGAGAATTGCTCCAGCATCATTTATAAAGAACTATGTGGGGGAACTCTGCATTCAACCAAGAAACTGCAAATTACTCTAACATACTTATAAAACATGCCTAGAGGCTATTGTATATGTGTTTATTTTGCAGGTGCAGCCATTGAAAGGGTGATTTAGAGCCCCAAATCTGCTAATGAGGGCACTTTATAAATAGTACACCAAAATCCTATTACTGTAGGACAATAGCATCAGTTATTTACTCACAGAATTCTTAAAATATTTGTTATGGACGACTGATGATTGAAAGAGCTCATACTTGCTGATCAAAGAAGCATTTGGGAGCAAAGGGAAATATACATACCTTTGCCCCAAACATGAAGACATCACTTCACAAGGGATGGCTTTGGCTCCCAAACTTAGCAACATCGGATTCTAGTTCGTCTGAAAGCCAGTCATTGATTGAAAGAACCGCAGCCCCTGGTGGCTCAGGTTCAGCAATTTGGGGTTCAGACACTACTTCTCCCCTATTTTCACTAATTCCCATTCGTTGAAAGCACTTTTCTAAAGTATTTCTTTGTTGTTATCCAAGGTTTCCATCTGAGGTTTCTATATGTGCATTATAAAATGCATCCTTCAGTTCAAATTTTGTTTTTTTCTCTTAAAGGCTTTCATTTCCTTTCCTGTTGTGTGTTTCCCACCAGAATAGAGTAGCCCGTTGTCCAGCCCAAGCCGGGGCTGTTCTGTGGTTGAAGCATTGAGAGGTTGTCTGCTGAGATGGGGAGTGAGATGGTGCATTCAGTGAGAACACAGTTCACGCCGTGCTGGCCGCTATGAGGCCAGTTACTGGAGCAGAGGTGGAAAGTGAGTCTGAATCGCAGTGTCCTTGGCACGAGACAAGTTTCAAACCTTCAGTAGGTGAAGGGAGGGCGGTGGAAAGCGGAGAATGCTTTACAAGTGGTCTGATCGAATGTGCGCGCGCGCGCGCGCGTGTGTGTGTGTGTGTGTGTGTGTGTGTGTGTGTTTTCTCGAACATTCATTTCCTTTGGGCACCCGTGAGCCAGGTCAGTCAAAACCTCTAAGAGGGCCCAGCTGTTGGAAACACAAGATTTTACAGTCACCGAAAAGGCATTTCTTGAGTGACTGAAATGAATGGCCCCTAACCTCGTGGCACCTCCTCGGAGATCTAAGAGCATCCATTAGAACGCATTTATAACAAAGGGAAGTGAATGGAAGGGAGCCGGCACCCGTCTTGGAGACATGGGAAGTGTTGAGTGTGCACATAGCGTGGCCAGGACGTTCCCGTGTGAACCCATTTTAGTCCTTTTTGGAGCGCTGGGATGGACCCGCGGGTGGCGCCTTTAGGATACCATACAGGTGCTGCTGGATCTGTTGCGTTCCCAGAGTCGCCATGCACGCCGATTTAAGGAACCCTGTGATCTCAGCTCAGAGCGGAGGCCAGCGTGCCTCCCGGGTCACGTGGGACGGGTGCTGTGGGTGGAGCCTCACAGCCATTGGTATGGTCCGCTCCATTGACAAACAGCCGGTTTCTAGCATGACTGCCTTTGCCCAGGCAACTGAAGGTCTAGGAGTGATCCAGGTGCACTGTTGGCCACCAGACAAGGGGTGTAGTGGTTTGAGTTGGGCTGCAATGCGAGCGGTCAGCAGTTCGAAACCACCAGCTTCTCCATGGGAAAAAGAGGGGGCTTTTTACTACCATGAGCAGTTACATTCTCATAAACTCCCAGGGGGCAGTTCTGCCTTCCGATTAGGTCACTCTGAGTTGGCATTCCACTCTATGGCAAGGAATTTGGTTTGGTGGTTTTTAGGAAAGTTACCTACTTCAGATCATGGCTTTGATTTTTGTTTTGTTTCGGCTTGATGTGGGTGTGGGTGTGTTTCCCCCAAAATTGTTGAAGTGTTGGGATTAAAGAGATTTCTCCTTGAAGGCATTTTCAGTCTGCTCTGGCAAAAGGATCTCTGTGGTCTCAGGCTCTGTTTTTGGTACGCTTGGAATCCCAAAGACTGTATCATAACAAGGTAGGTGGAATCATGGACTTTCAAGCTCTTGAACCAAGGCCCAGAGTAAAATGGTGTGTGTGTGTGTGTGTGTGTGTGTGTGTGTGTGTGTGTGTGTGTGTGAAGTCATGATGGTGTAAACTATATGGATAGATTGGTGTAGCTGATGATAGATAGTACATAGATACATAGACAATTAGCTATGTAGACAGGTAGATATAGGAAACTGAAAATGTCACTGAAATAAGTTGCACACGACACTCACCCTCACACATATGCTTTTAGCTCATCTATACTACTTAATTCAATCTGTTTGTTTTGGGATTTTTAAAATACTGGTTGAATGTCACTGAGTTCCTTTCATGATCTTCCAAGTGATCACAACCCCCAATTGGAAAACCGTACACTAAGGAATGAGACAGGTAACCTGGAGCCCCCATCTCTGTGTTTCCACCAAGCAAATGCAAGAATGACCTCATGGATCCCCAAACCAAACTGCCTGCCATTGAGTCGCTGCTGACTCATAGCGATGCGATAGGATGGACAGGTTAGAACTGCCCTGTGAGTTCACAACTCTTTCAGGAATAGAAAGCCCAGAGCGGCTGGTGGTTTGGAACTGCTGATCTTTTGGGTCACAGCTCAGATCAGAACCACCAGAACGGCTTGGCACTAATTGCTGTGCCTTTGACTGAACGTGCCGGCATGTGCTGGACACCAGGTGAGTCCAATCTCCCATCTTTATTGAGCTGATTGGCTCACTTCTGGCCATTGTAGTTATGCCCAGCTGTAACGCAGCCCAACCAACCTAAAGGAACCCCTTCCCATCCACGGAAAGGGATACAGAGTAGTGGTGGTTATTTAAGTTATTTAAAGGTTAGAGTCAATCTCACAGGAGAATAAAGGCCTGTGACTTGCTTTTCCAGTAGAAAAGGCAAGCCAAAATATGCTTGAGTGGGAGGGAAGCAAAGAAATGTTTTCAATTCTACAAGAAGGGCTTGAAGCACTTGCTGAGGAAGAGTAGGATGACAGCCTTCAGCATGGATCATGACTCAGTAGAAGAAACCAGAATCCTCACACCTGGACCAATAGGTACATCATAATAAATGAGAAAAGGTTGCAGTTGTTAAGGATTTTGTCTTGCTTGGATCCACAGTCAAAGCTCATGGAAGCAAAAGACGAGTTGCTTTGGGTGAATCTGCTGCACAGGACCTCGTTAGCGTGTTGAAAAGCAAGGATGTTACTTTGAGGGTTAAGGTGTGCCTGATCCAAGACATGGTGTTTTCAGTTGGCTCACCTGCTTGTGAAAGTTGGGCATTGAGTAAAGAAGGCTGAGAAAGACTCCATGCATTTGGCTTGTAACCCTGGAGAATAAGTGTCATGGATTGCCAAAAAGACAGACTGGTCTGTGTTGAAAGACGTAAGGCCGGAGGGCTCCTTGGAGGCGAGGATGGGAGACTTTGTCTCACATACTTTGGACATATGGTCAGGAGAGACCGATCCCTGGGGATATCATGTTTGGTAAAGAAGGGGGGCAGTGAAAAAGAGGAAGGCCCTCGGGGAGATGGATTAGCACAGTGGCTGCCGCAGTGGACATGTGGCAGTCCACTGTGAGGATGGGGCAGGACAGGGCAGTGATTCACTCTGTCCTGCATATAGGCGCAATCAACTCAAAAGCACTTAACCACAACAGCGACAACATCTGCTCGTTAATTGAGCTGTTGGAAGCCTCAGTGGTGTTGATACCATGTAGAGAATCAAACTCCTGGCAGCTCTGTATGTATGTGCAGAGTGGAACTGCTTCATAGGGTTATTCCCTCTGCTACATACATCACCAAGCCTGTCTTCCGAGGCACCTCCAGGTCGGTGTGAACCACCAACCTTTCCATTGCTAACAGGGGGCTACCGATTTGTGCCACCCAAGGAGTCCTGGAGCCCCAAGTATCTGAAACAAGTCTTTGGTGATGCATGCGTTTGGAGATAGACAATGCCCATCCTTCTTCCATATTCGGTGTGTCAGACGAGGGGGCAAGGTGAGCCCTGTCCCCAGCAAGGTTACCTTTAATCTTCACTCTCTGAAATGATCTCTGTCGATGATTGCCCTCCCACATCTCTCCCCACCCCACTCCCCAGCTCACGAGTGGCAGACTGCTCAGATTGAAATAATGGAGGTGGGTTTTGGGGGAGGGGGGTTGAGGTGGGTTTTTTTTTTGGGGGGGTTGCTGGGAATGATGAATTGCCGCAAGGAGCTGACTTTTTTAAAGTATAAGGATTGAAAGGGAAAAGATGATGTGAATTCCACCCACTCCAGAAATCAGCCAAGTGAACCTTCTCTCAATTAAAAACTAATGTAATCTCCATCCCACCCCTGGTGCATTACTTCTGCTGTGTTGATGAAAAATGAACATCAGATTGATTGGCTTCCCACGCCCTGACAATCCTTAATTATGGCAAAGGGGGTGGGACCTTCCCAATGAGCACAGTCGTCTGAAAGCTGACAGCCTCCTTCCGTCCCCTCCCCAGAGTCCCAGCTCAGGACAGGTGATGGGCATGCTGGATCTCCTCACAGGCACGGCTCCTCCACTCCTTCCAAGAGGAGAGAGAGTTTAAAGAGAGTATTTGCTTTCAATTAGCAGGTCCCATGAAATATGGAAAGAGCTCCCCATGTCAAAATAGAGTTACCACTAAGCATTATGGATGCCCCCTATCAAGGTAGGAGAGCGTGACTCGTGTGGCTGAAAACTAGTGTATTTGCAAATAACTCCCATTTAACAAATACTGGTGCACACACAATGTCGAAAAGGCTGGGGATATGTAAATGCTAAGGGAGCTGGAATTGTTATAAGGCAATGGTCTCAATTCTGAAAGGGTCAAATTCTCTACTGCCATTAGAGCCTCTATAAAAGAATCCCGTTCGTAGAGTGGATTTTTCCCCCCCTACTGCACATAGGCAATTATTTCCATTTTAACCTTGGGTAGAGGAAGTTGGGCTAATAGTTAAATGTGCTTAGAATTATGCCTATGACTTTTTCCCTACCCTGTGAATTTTCTTATTGAAAGCTCAGTGAACTTCTTAATTTAAAAAATAAGAATCAGCTCATGCTTCTTGCCCCTGGTAATCACCAGGGCCGCCACTCTCACTGAAAGCACATTAAGGACCTACCTGTCTGTATCCCTGCTAGAACGTACGTGGCCACAGCCGCTGCCTGCGCAAGACCAGCAGCACTGGGTGCTTCTCAACTGAGGGCGGTGTAGTCCCCGAGGAAGCGTTTGGTAATGTTTCTCGAGACTCACTGGATCATGTCGATTCTAACGCAGGGCAGCCCTGTGGGACAGTAGAACTGCCTGGGTGTGTTTTTAAGGCTATAACTCTTTACAGGAGTCAAAAGCCTCATCTCTCTCCCAAAGCGTGCAGGCTACTTACAAACGGCAGACCACTGTGTCACCAAGGCTCCTTGGGTAATGTCTATTTTGCTTGTCATGATTGACAGCAGGTCCTACTGGTGTCAGGTAGCCTAGCCTGCCCAGGACAGCTCCCCACAGTCAGGACTTTGTTGGTGTGATAGCTATTATCTTGGGCCCCGACTCATTGGGACTCCAGGCACAATGGAACTGCTGCTGCTTAATTCCATGATTGGCTAAGGCTCTGACGACTTTTGGAAGTAGATCACCAAGCCTTTCTTCCTAGTTTGTCGTAGTGTGGATGCTCTGTTGAAGCCTGCTCGGTATCCTAGCAACTCACAAGACTCCACTGATAGGCAAATGGGGGCTCCCCGTGAGGTACATTGGCTGGGAATCTAGCCTGAGTCTCCCAGGAAGAAGGGTGAGACCCCTGTCATTAAACCAATGCTTCCTAATACAAACTTGATCTAATCCCACATTTCTATAGCCCCAAGGTTGAGAAACCCCACATTAGATACTGGCAGACACACATGAACGGCATACTGCAAATCCATGAATCAGCTATACAAACAGAACAATATTGCTCCCCAAACATGGTCTTCTGGACATTTTTCAACTTTCCAAGCTAGCTTTTGCTTATTTAAGAGCTCTGTTAACAGTTGTACTTGTTTCATAATTAACACACAATCGTGGCATCATGTCATGTAACCGTGGCTTGAAAAGGGAGTTTGTTCACGATTTACCATAGAATTCTTAAAAAGCAGGGGCTAGCAGGCAGTATTGCTGCAGCATAGGGATCCCTGTACCTTCTAGATCAACACAAAAACAAAGAAAAAAATAAAACCGTGGCTGAGCAAAAACGAAGGTTTATTTCTGTCTGTGGTCTCAGAGTATGGACAGCCCAGGGCTGATGTGGTGCCTCCAGAGTGTGGGACCCCAAGCTCCTTCTGTCTTGTTCAGTCATTTCTTGTCATGCACCTTCAGGCCATGGCTTACTTTTGCTGCTGTGGCTCCCCCCATCACATGCACAGTCCACCCAGCAGAAGGCTGCAAAGCAGTGGTGGGTGTGGCCTCCCATTTAAGGCAGGCCTTGAAACAGTTTTCTCATGGGGGGGGGGCGGGGGGAGAGGTGGGGGGGGGACAGCCTCCTGGAAGACACTGGAACCATCGAGGGGGTACGGCAAAAGCAGATCCTTATACTTTATGCTGTGGAGCCCCGGTGGTGTAGTGGTTAGGAGTTGGGCTGCAATCCACATGGTCGGCTGTTCAAAACCACCAGCCGCTGTGCAGGAAAAGACTGGGCTTCCTATTCCCGTAAGCAGTTCGTCTTGGAAATCCAAAGGGAGTCCGTACGCGTCAGCATCGACTCGATGGCAGTGTGTGAGGTGCTTTATACTGGGTTATGGGCTACCCTACAACAGTTATGAATTACCAATGTGCCTTGAGTTTTTCTTTGTTTTTATTTTTGTCTGGAATGTGGTCACATGGGCCAAACCTAGCGGTAAAAAGGTGACACAAAGCCAAGCCTGCTGAAGGCCCCACCGAGACGCAAAGGTCCCTTTCTTACAGCTGGGAGGAAAGCGTGCATGTTTGGAGGATAACTGGCCCTCTCCGACTCAGACACCTTGTCTCAGGCTAATCTGAGGTCAGGAGGAATTCAAAGACTGCTTAATAATTCCCAATGGCCTTGGGTCAGGAAAGAGTTCATAGACTGTGACAGTGTCTACAAAGACCTGTTATTTCTTTCTGTTAGGTTAAGTGTGAATCTTTGCCTAAGAGGCAGTGGCTTCTGGGGAACTGAACAGCCAGGGTTGAACTCTATGAGTGGTCACTTGCGAGTTGAGTCGATTTGGCCTCTGCAATGGAGCTGGTGGCAGTACGGCTTAGTGCCTGGGGTGGTGAGGATGATGAAAGAAGTAATGAGTAGAAATCAAGCGCTGAGACCATGCCTGGCACACAGAGAGCAGAGTAAGAGTCCTCAATGTTGATATCACGGTTAGAGATCCGTGAGTCTGGCTGGCTGCTAGCCACTGGTCCGAGCCTTAGTTTATTAAGCGCATAAATGTCTGCTCCTTTTATTTAGTTTGAAAATCTCAAGCTATATTTATTGATTTGATCTACTTTTGAGATAGTCTCAGACTGCGAGAGTTAAGGTGAAGTTAGAAAGAGCGGGCAAAGTTGGACGGAATTTGAGAGGTCGTGGATGGCCAGGGTCCTGACGGTCTCACAGCCGCCTGTGCAAACAGGCTCAGAATTCAGTGTGATGCCTGATGGCGCTGGCTGCTTTGTCAGCTTCAAAGAGCCTTGTCCCGCGTCGGCCTTACTTCTCAGCAGGTATTAGACACACCTGGCTTGAGCCGATGAAGTTCATTACACCCACAGTCTTTTTCTTTCTTTGCTCCTCAGTAGAGGCATGCGAGAATCCAAAGTGGGGGGAACGTAGAGTTCAGGAGATTTCAAAGTACCAGGGGTTATCTGGCCTCTTCTAGCATTTCAGATGCCAGTGCCTTGTAGTATTGATCCTTTCCTGATATTCTTCCATTTTAAAAATCAAACAGACTCATGCAACACATGCAATGACGCCAAATGCAGAAGCATCACAGGCCAGTGGGTGGAAAGTTGTGTGGATCCAGTGGCAGTGGAAGCATATCAGCACCAGTAGGGGGTTTCACTTGGCTCCTCCAGCTCCAGGGCCCTAGCGTAGCTCCATGTATGTGTCTTCTCCACAGGCATGTCTCTAAGGGAGAGAGTGTGTCTAGCCTCCACTGAGCCTATTTCTCTCCACGGCACCTCCAAATGAAGCCATCAAGCTGCGACCTGATTGACAGGCTAGACTCCACCCCCTCTGAAGTCTCAAATTGACAACAGATTAGGCAACGACCACAGGTGCTATGAGTCAGAATTGACTGGATGCCAGTGAGTTTGGGTTCTTTTTGGTTTGGGGGCTCCTGGGCACAACTTCCCTGATATTCTGCCCCATTCATTCCAACTATCAACATAGCTGAAGATAAGAACAGGATATCTTTAATGCTGCAGCTCTGCGCTGAATGTGTACTTCAATTTATGGAGAGACCCCTGTTGTTGGTCATATGGAGTGGTCGCAGAAATGTACATGTTCATTGTTAGCTCATTTCTTACTTTTCACCAGTGTAAATACTTTCAAGCAGCTCACTAGTCTACCTTTACCTGGAGTGATAGAAGTGCAAACCACGGGTCTCACTTCAGTGGGAGACTGTGTCTTTTCTGTAGATGAGAACGAATCTAATGCCGACCTGCAGTCAGAAAAGGCCCAACCGGAAACCAAACCCTCTGCCAGGAAGTCAATTCCAACTCAGAGCGACCCTAGAGGGGAGGGTAGCACGCCCCTGTGGGTTTCCGAGACCACGGCTCCTTCCAGGAGCAGACATTCTTTGTCCAAGGCAGCAGCGGGCGGGTTTGAACTGCTGCCCTTGCGGTTGGCAGTGCAGTGCCTAACCCTGCCGTACTCAGTAGGCACTCTTTTGCTGTGATTTCCTTCCTTCTCAAAAAGTTTCCCTTCCAAGTGCTTTCTTCCTTGTGGCAGACCTATTAGCAGGGTGGCTGTACGTCTCCTTGGTCTTCACTTCAGTGAGGGAGAAGAATGGTGACTTCATACAGCAATTTGTGTTAGCTTCTCGACAGGAAACTATCCAGGAAAACAATCCAGAGTCTCCTATACAAATGGTAAATCATTTAGCCCGGCTCGTGTCCGAGGGAGTGCGAGTTTAACAATGATACAGTGAGGATTTCCAATAAGCCATTTTGATGTTTACCACCGAAGAGCCCGTCCCTTCAAACCCGACATAGGATCGTATAAATCTTAAACATTATTCAAGGACTTTTAAGAATAAGCAACAAGCCTAAGAGTGCGAGTGCCTCCGAAAGGAGAATTCCATGTTTAGTTCTCTTTCTTTGGGAAATAAATGTGTTTAGGAAATTGAAAGCCTGGGAAGGAGGATGAAGTCCTTTTCCTGAACCATCAGACTCGCAAGGAGCACTGTGACTAATCTCTCAGAGTTCAGCAGACACACACACACACACACACACACGTCTTTAAACTCCACAACCTTGTTCTTGGATAACTTGAGGGAGACCGGAGACTCACGTGAGTGGCCAGGTGAACAGTTGTAACTTGACCGGAAGATAATCCTCTGGCTATCTTTATCTGAAAACAGCAGAGGGGGGCATCTCTAAAGGTCCACTCGAAGCTTTCTAAAATAATTTTACCTACAGGCAAAGAGTTTATCTTTCAGGGCGAGGACCGCACTGAGCTTTGTTCTGGGAATCTTTTTTCCCCAGCACAGAGGGGCTCCAATCTGATCTGGCCCAGATGCCGTTTATTTCTGGGCAACTCTTCGAGACGGGCAGTGTTTATTGAGAGAGATCGGGCTGCACTGGACTCCATTGGTCATTCTCCCTTCATGGGGATTGTTTGGTTCATAATTCCGACAAAGTTTGCCTCCAAATTAAAAGATCGAAAATATTTATGGAACAGATTCACACGATGCCCCTAAGCTTGCCCCAGGCCTGGCACGACCCTAGAGAGGAAGCCCACAGTGTCTGTACCTCTGGGCAGTGTCGGGGCGTCTGTTGAGTCCCTGTGGAATGAGGATGGCATTAGTCACCTATGATTGTGAAGAGCGGACCAAAAAGGTCTCATTTCTGACATTTAGTAGAGGCCCTTGAAGCATAGTTAATTCTCAGGTATTTTATCATATAACAGGCTCCCTAGTCCCTGCACCAGTGTGAAGATGGTAAAACCAACTCACTGCCAGTGACCAAACCTATGCCGACTCATAACGATACCACAGGACAGGACAGAAATGCCCCTGCGGGTTTCTGAGACTGAAACTCTTTCCGAGACATTTGAATTATGGTGCTGGCAAAGAATATTGAAAATGCCAGATTCTTATTGTTGTTGTTGTTGTTTTTCAAAAAGAACAAACAAATCTTTCTAGGCAAAAGTGTAGCCAGAGTGCTCCGTTGAGGCAAGGATGCAGAGACTTCACCTCCCGTACTTCGGGCATGCCATCAGGTGAGACCAGTCCCTAGAGAAGGACGTCATGTTTGGTAGTGGACAGCGAAGAAGAGGAAGGCCCTTGACAAGGTGGACGGACACAGTGGCTGCAACAACGGGCTCAGACATACAGACGATCGTGAGAAGAGGACGGGACTGGGCTGTGTTTCCATCTTTTGGACACAGCGTCGCTGTGAGTCAGAACAACTAGACAAGAAGAACTTAACAACAAGGACTCTTTACAGGAGCAGAAAGCTCCGTCTTTCTCTAGTGGCTGCTGGCTTCGAATTGCTGAGGTTAGCAGCCCAATGTGCACCTACGACGACACCATAGGGTGGGTGCCTTGTGTTAAGACAGGAGATGAGATAAGGCCAAAGTTTCAAACTTGGTTAGAAATGCACTTTGCCAATGACCCAAAGAGAGACTCCCCTCCTCCTTTTCCCCTGACTCCCCATCTATGGCCCCTTGCCAGTGTTCCCTGCTTCGTGAACATTGTTGCAGAGATGATTTATGCACAGACGAGTGAAGAACATGCGAGTACAGACCTCGTTTCACATTAGGCCCCTGGAGTAGTAGTGCACATGGTTAATGCTCTTAACTATAGACTGGAAGGTTGAAAGTTCAAGTCCACACACAGGAACCTTGGAAGAAAGGCCTGATGATCCACTTCCAAGGACCATCCAGTGAGAACCCTGTGCAGCACAGCTTTACTCTGACACATGGAGCCACTAGGAGTTGGGGGTCGACTCCATGACCATGGGCTTTTGTTTGTAAGCAGCTCTCTGCTTAAAGCAGTAGAGAGACCCTCATTGAGAACTAGAGATTAGAAGGGGGGGGGTTGTTACAGTAGCAGGTCCTTCCCCTCATGGTTCCAAATGGCAAAGGGTTTATTTAACTTGTGGCATCAGTTGGTTGCATCCTTGTCAACTGAGCAGGCTACAGAAGACGGAGGAGTAGCACAGACACTGAAGCCCCAAAGAGTGAGTGGATCGTGGAATTGCATTTGATCTGACTACTGGATTCAGCAGAGCATTTTATCTTAGAGACGCCATCATTTAATTATTTGGGCCACACACATAGATGTGAGCTCACAATCAACAATCGATTCCCTCGCACGTACTTTTTACCGGTGACCAATATTTACTAGGGGACTGTCTCTAAATCAGATCCGTAGGGAATCAGAAGCCTTCGTTAAGACGCTGTACTCTAGCTGGGCATAGATATCAAGGAATTTAGGAAAATGGCAGCTGCTTCCACACCCCTTCTTGAAATCTCCCCTCTAGGCCACTCCCTGTAACAATAGTCAAGTTGTAGGTCAATTCTTCTGCCAGGGATGGCACAGAAAGATCAGATGCCACGGGCATGCTTTCGAGAGCCCCGCGGTAATGTGGTAGTATCTTTCATAAATAAATGCAACCAGAAAAGAGGACTTCGTCCATCGGTGTTGGCTCCGGTGGTTCCAGTGGTGGTTGGCAGCCATGCGTGGAGCTAGCTTAGTTGTTGCTGTCTGTTATTTTGAGCTAACCTTCATTTTGGAAGAGGCTCAGGCCGTCTGCTCTCTGCCACGAACCAAAAGGTGGCAGGCTGAGTGTCCCCAGTGGCACCAGGGGAGACAGGCCTGGTGATCTGCTGCGGCAAACATGCCAGCAAATGAACCCTGCCCTCCTCTGTAACGCACATGGAGGCCGTGAGTTCAAATCAACTCAACGGCATTGGATTAGTGTTTTCAGTTTAAGGAAGAGAAAGCACCTGCCAGTCCATAGGAAAGCCTTGCCTTTGACAACTCACGGTTTTTGTTTATACCGTTACTCTATGTTACTTGACTACTTGGCAGGCCAGAATTTTGGATTTTGTGTTGTGTGTTGCTTTGTGCTCCTGTAGATGTTTTCCGTTTTCCCGAACAGAGTAGAAACAGCTCTGTGAGTTGACCTGTTTAGCTACTGGTGGTGGTAGGTATGTGCGCGTGCATGCATGTATGCGTGTGTACCTCTTCTTTTTAAACAACCAAAGAAGTGGCTATCTCCAGGAGTTTTGCCTATCATTGTCGCCTGTAAGTTTAGAGCGCGACCACATTCTCCGCTCAAAAGACCAAAAGGACCCTGCAGGGCGAATTCATAGGCTCACAAAGCAGCCATGCACCGTTGCAATCAGACTGTGGCAGCATGCCAGCTGAGAGTCCCTGTGAGCTCCCATGTGCATATGAAATGCACGAGTCTTTGTTCATACGACAGCCAGGTCACAAAGGTGCACATGGCAAGGTCAGAAAGTAGCAGAAAATACCGTTCTCAAGGTGACATCCGTTCTCCACTAGGGAGCGTGTTCCGTCATACCACGGGCAGTTTGAAGACTGATGAGGTATGCAAAGCCCTTGGAATGCAGAGTGATCGTGAACCTGAACTTCAGTGTTTGGGGGAGGGGAAATGGAGGGGTGAGGTGAACAGACCACTAAACAGAAGACTCTTCCCGGGCTGGATTTCACTCGATCACTTTAGTTCACCAGTTAGTTACCCACACACCTCACTCACCCTCTCCCTCCCTCACTGCCACCAAGCATATCCCTATTCATCTAGGACTGAATAGACCTGCTCTGAGCTCCTGAGACTGTAACTTTTAATGGGACTAGGAAGCTGCATTTTTCTCCCCAAGGGTAGCTGCTGGTTTCACCCAATGGACATTGCAGTTAGCAGCCCAACACATAACCCCTACACCACCAGGGTGCCCAGCTTTACCTCAAGTCCCCTATACATTGGATTTCTTTTTCTTTGTAGTTCATGGAACATACAATGAAATGATCATGGGATTTTCCCATGAACTTCTCAAAGCCCCCGTGTACATGCATGCAGTTTATAAAAATGCTAGGTAACTAGCAGAGTTTGCATTTCCACTGACGGACTGATAGCAAGCCCAAAACAAAACCCCTTGCTGTCCAGTCGGTCCTAACCCATAGCAACGCAGAGGACAGAGAGAGTAGTGTGGAATTACTCCCCGGGGTCCCCAAGGCTGCAATCCTTATGGAAGTTCCTCCCACAGAGCAGCTACTTGTTTGAACTGTTCACCCTTTTTTGCTGTCACCATCCGGCGCTTCCTCGCTGTGCTACCAGGATGCTTTATGGAGCATCCACTTGGTTATCTATAGTTTGATTTGTATCCAGAATCCTTCATGACTCCCCCCACACCCAGTCCTTAATATCTTTGATTTCCTTTTGCATTTGAAAAACTAGATGGAAAGAAGACGCATTTCCATCCCCATTTGCTACCGTGAAGTTGTTTCAGGAGTGTTTGCCGTCACTTCAAACTATCCCTATGATTAGAAAGCTTTTACATTTCTGACCTGTGAGCTGAAAATTCCATCCCTTACTCTTCCCATCCTAAAATGATTCACTAGCAGCAGCTTGATTATTGTTGTTTTTCATTCATTTATTTTTTAATCGTTTTATTAGGGGCTCCTACAACTCTTATCACAATCCATACATACATCAATTGTGTAAAGCACATCTGTACATTCATTGCCCTCATCATTCTCAAAATATTTGTTCTCCACTTAAGCCTCTGGCATCAGCTCCTCATTTTCCCCCTCCCTCCCTGCTTCCCCCTCCCTCATGAACCTTTGATAATTTATAAATTATTATTTTGTCATATCTTGCCCTGTCCGACGTCTCCCTTCACCCGCTTTTCTGTTGTCTGTCCCCCAGGGAGGAGGTCACATGTAGATCCTTGTAATTGGTTCCCTCTTTCCCACTCTCCCTCTATCGTCCCTATATCGCCACTCACACCACTGGTCCTGAAGGTATCACCCGCCCTGGATTCCCTGTGTTTCCAGTTCCTATATGTATCAGTGTACATCCTCTGGTCTAGCCAGACTTGCAAGGTAGAATTTGAATCATGATAGTGGTGTGATGGGGGTGGGAGGAAGCATTTAGGAACTAGAGGAAAGTTGTATTTTTCATCGTTGCTGAATCGCACCCTGTCTGGCTCGTCTCCTCCCGGAGACCCCTATGCAAGGGGATCTCCAGTGGCTGACAAATGGGCTTTGGGTCTCCACTCTGCACTTCCCCCTTCATGCACTATGGTAAGATTTTTTTGTTCTGATGATGTCTTATACCTGATCCCTTCAATACCTCGTGATCCCACAGGCTGGTGTGCTTCTTCCATGTGGGCTTTGTTGCTTCTGAGCTAGATGACCCCTTGTTTACGTTCAAGCCTTTAAGACCCCATATGCTATACCTTTTGATAGCCAGGCACCATCAGGTTTCTTCGCCACATTTGCTTATGCACCCATTTGTCTTCAGTAGTCGTGTCATGGAGGTGTGCTCCCAGTGATATGATATTTTGTTCTTTGATGCCTGATAACTGATCCATTCAGCACCTCATGATCACACAGGTTGGTGTGTTTTTCCATGTGGACTTTGTTGCTTCAGAGCTAGATGGCCTCTTGTTTACCCTCAAGCTTTTAATACCCCAGATGCTATCTCTTTTGATAGCCAGGCACCATCAGCTTTCTTCACCACATTTGCTTATTTACCCGCTTTGTCTTCAGCAGTTGTGTTGGGGGTGATCATCATAGAATGCCAATTTAATGGAAGAAAGTATTCTTGCATTGAGGGAGTACTTCAGTGGATGTCCAATGTCCTTCTGCTACCTAATACAAAACCTATAAATATAGGCACATAGATCTAGTTCCCCATCTTCATATATAAATATATTTGCACATGTGCATGTCTTTATCTAGACCCCTATAAATGTCCTTTGCCTCTTAGCTCTTTCCTCTATTTCCCTTGACTTTCCTCCTGTCCCACTATCATGCTCAGTTCTCACCTGGGTTTCAGCAGTTTCTCTTGGTTACATTACCCTTGATCATGCCCTACCAGGCCGCCCACACCCACCTCACCACCATCTTGGATCACTTGTTGTTCCCTTGTCCCTGGCTTTGTTAACAGCACTTCCTTTCCTCCCACTTCCCCCTATCCCATGTCCCCCCAGAACTGTTGGTCCCATTGTTTTCTCCTCCAGATTGTTCATCCAGCCTATCTTATTTAGACAGACCTGAGGAGATAATAACATGCACAAAAAGAAGACGGAGCAAAACCAAGCAACAATATACAACAAAACAACAACAGCAAACCACTGACAAAGAACAAAACAAAACGCAACAAGAATGAGAAGCTTATAGTTAGTTCAAAGATCGTTTGTTGGCCATTAGGTTTTTCATTCATTTATGTGAAGAGAGGCCTGATAATGTCCAAACGTTCACACCCAAGCACAACTTCCCTGTGTTTTTGGAGGAGGATTACATTCACACCAGCCCTCCAGTACTCTAACTGCATTCCCTTCTTCCACATGCACATCTGTGTCCAGGCAGCACATAGAGTGGGACTTGGATCCGGGGCCAGGAAATGCACTGGAACTTTCAGTTATAAAAGAGGGAAAGCAAACTCATAGCCCTGGCCCCTTAGTACCGTGTACTACCTGAGGCCAGCAGCCTAGAACGTACTGTGAGGTGTGTGTGTGTGTGTGTGTGTGTGTGTGTGTGTGTGTGTGTGTACACACTGGAGAGGGAGGCTGCCCTGTTTCCAGAGATTAAAGGTCCTTCACCAAGAGGGGTGGCTCGTGGTCAGGGACACCTAGAATTGTGCACAGGCTAAGGGAAGTTCTAGCATGCGGCAAACTCTGCCTCATTTTAAGCCTGGCTCTGCCCATCCTTACCAACCATGTGACAATGGGCAGCTTCCTGAGACATTCTGCCCTTGCCATTGCTTTCCTCCATAAAATGAAGATAATCGTGGGGCCAACCTCTGCCTGCGGCTGTGAGGTCTGAAATCGATTAGCTATGTAAAGCGGGTAACCTTGGCCCGCTGCCTAGGGCAAAGCAAGTGCTGACTCGGTTGCAGCTTCAGAATGTTCTTGGGGAACATGGAATGAAAAGTGAATGGAATTCCTCCATGCACTTTTTGAAGCCCTCTCGTAGAATTCCCCTCTTACAACTCCAAAGCCAACCCATTGCCTTCGAGTTGACTAGCGCCCCTAGAGGAGCCCTGGTGCCATAATGGGTTACACATTGGGCTGCTGGCCCAAAGAACAGCAGTTCAAAACGCCCAGCCACTCTGCAGGTGAAAGATGAGGCCTTGTGCTCTTATACAGTTATAACCTCGGAACCCCCCAGGGGCAGTTCCACCCCTCGACAGATGATAATCCATGTGCTAGCCACATCTAAATATGCTATTTCCCTCCCGTTAAAGAACTCATACAGGCTAGTTGCAGTTGATTGCAACATAAAGTGACCGCATATGTGTCAATAGCACTGTGTGTGCGCCCTAGGATTGTCAGTGACTGTGGTCTGCCAGAGAGGAGCCCTGGGAGTGCAGTGGGTTACAAGTTGACGACCACAAAGTCAGCAGTTCACACCCACTAGCCCTCCTCAGGAGAAAGGTGTACCTCTCTACTCCTGTAAATAGTTAGTTCCACAGGGCAGGTCTACCCTCTTCTACAGGTTCCAGGCAGTCTGGGTCAGTGAGCGCCAGAAATAGATTGCTAGGCATTTCTTTGAAGGTGCCTGGAGGTGTATTTGAAGTGTCCACCTTATGGTTCATGATCGAGTGCTCCATCGGCTACAAGGAACACTACAGTTTGACATGTAGCATTATGTTTTATGTTTTAACAGGATCCCCAGTTGAGGAGAGTCGGGGAGCTCGCCTGGGAATCTTGTAGCAATGTGGATTCAGATTCCATGTACCTGGGGTGGGGATGCAATTATCAGCAGGGGTTCCAACCTGTATGAAGCCCTGTATAAAACAGAGCAACTCTGATTTACCAAATAAGTAGTAGTTCTGAGTCAAGGAGAACAATGTTTAGGATCAGCGCTGCCTTAAAGATGTCAAGTCGTCCACCAACTAACATCACTTTACTGATGTGCCGAAATCCAAGGTCAGGGGAAAGGCAAAACAGAGCCGGTTCTATTTTGTATGAATACAGAATTTAATAGGTTAAGAGCAGAGAGAGAGGGGAAGACTGAACATTTAAAACTGGATGTGGTCACACAAGAATATTGCAGTGCCTGGGAGCTGATAAGGGCTTTAAAGAAATTTAGAAATCTTTAAAGGAACGGATGATATGATCAAGGCTTGTCCGTAAAGAAAGAGGCCAAGAATAATTGAGAATACCAGTGGATTCCAGTCTGAGTGCAAAAAACCGCAGACTCCCTCGGGGCTTATTACTTGAATAATAGTTGACCTCGGCTGTGACTTGAATTAAAGAAGTAACATATGAAATATTGTTCAAATCTTCCTTAGGTGTGATGCATAGCACATTGGACGATTTTAGGAGTAACTCAGCATTTAAACTTTTAGTATTTTAAAATGTCCAGACTTTCCTATTTCAGAGTGCTTTTTAAGAAAGGTCAAAATCTTAAGGCAGGGTGGTCTGTTATTTTAGTTTACAGATTGCTTCACTTATTAAAGCATAAAAACAAAACGTTTCCTGAAATTAAAAATCCAGGCATTATAGGGCTAATTGTCCATGAATGAGAATGTTTTTCCTTGTGCTATTTTTGACATGCCCATATCAACAATTCCTTAGCAATTTAAAGATTCACCGTCGCCTTAGACAGTTTTAGAGTGTTTCCTATTCGCTTTCTTTCCTGGGAAAGGCTGAAAAAACTCTCAGAGGGTTTCATTCTGGGGTAGTGCACAACAAACAAACAAACCTCTGCCACTGAGTCAGTCTCATAGAGGTTACTTAAGACAGTGTGTAACTGCCCTGTGAGTTTCCAAGACTAGCTCTTTATGGGAGTGGAAGTCCCCGTCTTTCTCCTGAGGAGTGGCAGGTGACTTTGAACTGTAAACCCAGCAGGTCGCAGCCCAATGCATGACCACTCTGCCACCAGGACTCCTTGTGAAAACTGGCCTAAAAAGCAATTGTAATTAAAATGGTCATAATTAATGCTCAGATTTTGACTAGGAAGAAATACATCAGCTGTAGAGACCCACGAAGAGGCCAGAGAAAAGGAAGCTGAGAGACGAGACAAAAGCTCACGTGTCCCCCTTTACCTCTCCATCCGAGCTCCCCAGTAAACTCGGGGGGTTCCCTCGCCAGGCTGCCTGTACATTTCTGTACTCCTTGATGCTGTCTCTTTATGGTTGATGAACACGGATCATTGTAAGTGGAATAAATTGAGATTGTAACAGATGAAAGAGTTGTCTCTGGTGAACTAAGTTAGAACTCCGAGACTCTCTTTGATCTGCCAGCAGAAGGTTGAAAGTATGGGCTCTGGAGACAGGCTTCAGCTTCACATAGGCTGGCACTTACCACCCATGTGACTTTAACTTTACTGTTATCCTCTCTGAGCCTGGGTTGTTTTTTGTTTTGTTTTTTTATGAGAATGGTAACAATTTTATCTGTTGCATAGTACCTGGCCTACCTTCCATAGAGGTAAGCTATTGTTTTAATTATACATTAGTTCCTTAACAGACTTTAAACAAACTCTGATACTGATTTTCCTCATGAAGATGAACTGCCCAACCCAGGCACAACTTCTTGTCCACTGAGTTTTTATCTGTTAGAAGTATGTTCAACTCTAACTACATCGCCTTAACCAGAGGTGGGTAAGTGTGTCTCATGCGATCGGAATTCAGAAGTAGACAGAATGGGGCCAGTGCCCCTGCTTGAGGAAGACACCCAGCACCCAGCACCCTGACCGCACAGCTTCCATCTTCAAGTGAGAAAGGAGGCTGCCCACAGAGGAAGCGCCGAGGGCGAAATGTAAAAGCCTTTTGCTTAGTGTAGTGTAGTTGGGTGGGTCAGAGAATTGGTCCTGGGAACTTCCACCTATATGTCCTTGGCCCAACCTGTGTCTTGGCCGGCCAGCCCCTCACTGCAGCAGAAGCAGGAAGGCACATCTTTTAACAGGACATGGTCACACCCTGTTGGCTACCGAGGCAGCCGTCAGCAGTGTCTGTCGCCCTGCCACACGAGTGCCACCACTCCCAGGCCTGGTGGTTGGCTAACAAACAAGTCCATCATGTGGGGCTGTTGGAGGAAATTTGCTACCATCATCCCGCTGTCATTCAAAGCATGAGGGTCACAGGGGATACTGGCAAGATAATAACCCAGGTTCGTACACCTGTGTCCTCCATCCGTATCAGTTGTCTTCCGTGTTGCAGTTCGAACGACTCGGGCATTTAGCACAGCAGTCGTGATCTTGGCACTGTGACTGCCTTGCCCCTTTGGTTCGTAGGCATTTATAGAAGACCCACCGATCCTAGAACTGTAAGTAGGAGGGAAATGTGAGACAACATTCAGTCAGTTGATGGTGACTCTTGGCGACCCTATATACAACAGAACAACACAGCACCCGGTCCCACACCCCCCTCAAAATTGTAGTGGTTGAGTCCATTGTGGGGCCCCCATGTCTGTCGATCCCGCTGAAGACCATCCTCTTCTTTGCTGCCCCTCCACTCACCACCACCGCGCAAATGCAGCCCTTTGTCTTGGGTCTGCCTCGTCCAGTGTCCAGCTCTCCCATACGAATAAGGCCATTGAAAATCTCACTTGGGTCAGGTGCACTTTAATCCTCAAAGTAACCAACCTCCTTGCTTTTCAACACTTTAAAGAGGCCTCGTACAGCAGATCTACCTGATGCAATGCATCTGTGGATCTCTTGCCTGCTGCTTCTGTGAGCATTGATTGTGGATCCAAGCAAGACGAAATCCTCACCAACTTCAATCGTCTGTTTATCATGTTGCCTATTGGTCCAGTTATGTAGCTTTTGGCCTGCTGTACATTGAGTTGTAATCCATACTGAAGGTTGCAATCTGTTGGCACGCCCCCCAAACTCCAAACTCACTGCTGTGGAAGGTGTATGTCAGGGTTGTGACCACTCAAGTTTCGTTGACATGCCTTTGACAAGGAAAAGAGGGAGTGGTGTACAAGAGCTGCAAGCGCTCAGGGGACGAGATTTGTAGTTGTTAGTTGTCCCTCGAGTTGGTTCCTACTCAAGGTGAGCCCTGTGTGCCAAGCGGAACTGCTCCATAGGGTTTCCATAGCTGTGGTCTTTATTCTGAGGCACCTGCGGGTAGGTTTGAACCAGGAACTCTTTGGCTGGTAGTCAAATGCTTTACTGCTCGCTCCAACTGGGGATATCGAGAGACTAGCCATCTCATCCCTCAATCTCATGCACCATACGAGAAAGATGACGCTCTCCACTCCTGTAAAGAGTTGCAGTTTAGGAAACCCGTAGGGGCAGTTCTACCCTGTCCTTTCGGGTCACTCAGCGAGGAACCTACTCGATGGCAGTGAGTTGGAGTTTTTGTTGTGTTTTGCATTTTTGAGTCGCACACCACCGCTGGCTCCTCGCCTTTACAGGGGGCCCTCAGACGGCCCGAGCTTGCTTTAAGAGGAGCCACTGCAAACCTTGCGAAACTGATGACCAGAGCCAGGAGGGACCAGGCTCTCCTTAGAGAATCACAGGCCCGGCCTGGAAAGAACGGGAAGTGACCTAATAGGCTCTACTCTCTCCAGGAGTTCAGAATCCCGGAGGAGTTAGGTCTGAATCTCGCCAGGCTTGATGGTGAAAGAAATAATCAAAATGCCATATGTCACGAGGCAAACCCCGAGCAGCCCAAGAGCGGCGCAACAGATTTAATAGATTTGGACAACTGTTTACACATTGAGGTCATGCTTTGGCGACATGCTTGCTTACTGCTATAACCAAACAAGCCTTCTCCCCCAGCATGTCGCTTGCCAAAGTCGGCTTGGAAAGATGGCTCGTGAGAGGTCTGTCTTGGCAGGAAGATACAGCTTCTCGTACTGCAAAATGCACTGGACCTACGTCGAATCATCCACCCATCCAAAGCTCAGTGGTGTTGAAATGGAAAAGCAGCAAGCTAAGGCCCTTTCCTCTGTCCCCTTGCTCTCTGAGTCCTGTGTTCGAAAGGCCCCCAGGTGGCAGGAACGAGTCCACTATTTCCCATTTGCTCTTTCTCTTGCCGCCCCTTTGTTCTAATTTTCGACATACTGTAGTTTCTGGCTTAACCTGTGGTAGGAATATTCTAGAGTGGCATCGTCCAAAAGGGGTGGGATCGAAATGCCGATGCCGGTGAACTTTGGCTAAATCTGAACGTAGCCACAACCATTAAACTCAGAGGCAAACAACAGAAGAAAAATCGCTTCCCTGTGTGTTGTACGCTTGGACATTCATTTGAGAGGAGCTTGGATGAGATCCCAAGCCTGGTCTCTGCGCTGCAAGAATCACTCCACAGGTGACCTGGCGCTATGACTGCAGGTCTCTGGTCCCGTTTCCATGTGTGTACGCTCCTACCACCCATTGCCATGGTGCCGTTTCTGATGCATCACAGCCCTATAGAGTCATCAAGAGCACATCTTCCTGGGAGCAGACAGCCTCATCTGTCTCCCTTGGAGTGGTGGGTGGGTGTGAACCATCCACCTTGCAATCAGCGGTCCAGCACTTGTCCCACCAGGAGCTCCTTCTATATGTAAAAAGAAGAGAACATTAAATAAGACGGTCTTTGAAATTCCTTCCTGAACTCAGTTTTGGGACTTGCTGTGAAAGCCTTGATTCTGGCCCTCAGCCCTGTGTGAGCTAGCTGTGAGGTACGAGAGGTTCTGGAGTTTCTGCCATGGTTTCATCCTTAGGTAGGAGTGCGCTTTGAAGATACTTGTAGGCCTCAAACAGTTTGTGGGGGAAATGGGAGGAAGAGAGAATGGAGGGATTTTTCTTCTTCTTTCTGTGATCCTTTTGAAGCCCCTCATGTCCGAGGCCTCTCTGCCTGCTCTAGTGTTCTGTCGAGTCCAGTAGAGATCCTTCCCAACTTGCTTTGCTTCTTTCATGAAAAGTCTTGGGAAAGCACTAATGGATGCCATCGTCCCAGGACTTGTGTGGGAAATGAGACTGGCCTCTGCGGGTCACTTGCTCCTCAGCGGCGTCGTTGGCCAGATTGAGGGTTAGCCAGTAGGGCGTCATCATGCTGGATGAGGAGCGAGGAGCCTCCGTGTGCAAGGAGGCAAAGACCCAAGGAGGCGAAGCCTCCGTGTGCAAGGGGTTCTCATACGCTGTTCCCACCTTGCCAGTTGTATGGAAAAGCATGCAGAAACCAGCTCATCTTACTTTTGCTCCTACAAGACCATAAACCACGGAGCCCTGGTGGTGTAGTGGTTATGCACTGGACTACAAGGTCAGTAGTTTGAGACCGGCTTTCTACTCCCATAAAGAATCACGGTGTCAGAAACCCACAGGGGCAGTTCTACCCTATCCTAGAGGGTCGCCAGGAGTAAGAATTGACTTTGATGACATTGAGTGTTTTGAGTTGGAGACCATGAACCAGTTGCCAGGGAGTAAATTCAAACTCCTGGTGAACCCCTGGGTGCAGAGGTGAACTGCACTCATGGGGTTTTCAAAGTGGTGACCTCACAGAACCTAGTGCCAGGCCTTTCTTTTAAGGCACCTCTAGATAGACTTGTGCTAGTGAGGTAGATAGTTCATTGTGCCAGCCTGGCCGATAAACGCATGTTGGATTAATTGAAAGGCGGAGAGATAAATGGCTCAGCAAGCCTTGCCTTTTTAGTCTCTTGGTCTTTGATCATTGGACCGGTGTGCAGCTGCCTTGAGTGTTCTGTGCCTCCATTTGCAAACTACACTACCTGTGGAACACCTAGCCTGTGGACTGTGTCACTGTAATTTGAGGTCCCTTCAAGACCTGCTTCACCACACAACTGGAATTTACATCTCTTGAGCTGGGGACTGACTGTTGGGGACCTGCGTTGCTGTTTGTTGCCTGTGCCAGTATAGCCTGAATCTCTCTACAGAGGACTACCTGGAGGCCCTCAAGACTTGAAGGGCTGCCAGTGTCTCACAACTCTCTCACGGGAGTGAGTTGCACTGAGCCATTTGTACTGCTTTATAACTTAAAAGTTCATTTCTTGTATTATATATCTATGTATATAATTTAACTGTTCATTTCTTGTGTTTTATATATAGATATAGATATAATTATTAGCAATCTGGTTTTGTCTCTCTAGAGGACCCTGCCTAACACAATTAGCAACCTTTCAATTAGTGGTCTAGTGTTTAACCATCTGCTCCAGACAGGAATTTGCATCATCTATAGAACCATTTGCTCCACAATCAGTGCTCATGGAAGCAGCAGTCAGGAGTTGTATTGCATTAGGGAAATCTGCACAAGACCTCTATAGAGTAGTGACAAGCAAGGATGTTCCTTTGAGGACTAGGGTGCGTCTACCCCAAACCATGATATTCTCCATTGTATCATGCATGTGAAAGTTGGAATAGAAGAAGGAAGACTTTGGAGGAATAGATGCATTTGACGTGGGGTGCTGGAGAAGAATATTGAAAGTCCCGTGGACTGCTAAAATGACAAGCCGATCTGTATTCAAAGAAGGAAAGCCAGACTGCTCCTTAGAGGCAAGGATGGCAAGACTTCATCTTACATACTTGGGACACACTGTCACGAGAGACCAGTCGCTGGAGGACACCATGCTTCGTAAAGTGGAAATTGCAGCAAAAGAGAGGGAAGTCTTAGATGAGGTGGATTGACACAGTGGCTGCCACAGTGGGATCAGGCATAGGGATAATTGTGGAGACGGCACAGGAGCATGCAGTGGGCCACTGTGGGTCAGAGCTGACTGTGGCACCTAACAACAACAACCAGACGGGACGCCTTTTAATGGACCATCGACCTTAACTAAAGCCATTCCAGACCCCAGTCTTGTCCACCTCAAATAGAAATTATGTTTATTTCCTGCCTCCCAGGGAACCTTTTGTTCAGTTGTTCATTTATGCGGCAAATGCATACTAAGTACCTATGGTAGAAGAGACGCGGTGCTGATGCGGAACATAAACAAATACACGCTGCAGGGCCGCTTCCTCCCATTTTAATTGGGAAAGGGGGCGAAGGAGCCTGTGTGTTCATTGCTGCTCTGTGCTCGAGCAAGCTGGGTACTTCCTAGACAGAGATAGCTCCGAGGTCAACAAATAATACACGGTAGGTAAAGTGCTGTCCTTCATAATGGTAGTGGGACAGAGAAGGGTCGGTCCATCCTCCTGGAGGAATTGGGGAACTCAAGGTGGGTCTTGGAAATAGTTTGCCATGCAAAAGCAAGTACTGGGTAGGTCGTAGCTTCGGGCGGCTTCCTGGATGATTCCAAAGCTTTGGCAGCATCAGAAGGAGTCGCTTTGCCAGAAACTGAGTAGCTCACTCTGCCCAGCCCTTTGGGGGTGAGAGGCGAAGGAGCTCTGAGGTTGGAACTGGATTGTGCAGGTGTTCCGAAGCCATGGGAAGGAATTCTGGCCTGGGGAGCCAGTGGAAGCCACCAAGAGCTTTGTACCTGGCAAAGATCTCTCTGCTTGGTTCTTGTGAGGAGGCCTATCAGGGTGGAGAGAAGCTGCCGACAGAGAGCCTATTGGGATTTTTCTTCTTGGCGTCAATGCTGGTGAGGATGCCGCATTGCAGGATCAGAAGTGGAAATTCCAGTGAGGTACAACCAACAGCTTCCCGTGTGGTGGCTGGGTGGCTGCAAGACAGCAAGGGGAGAACGTGGAGAGAAAAAGGTGAGGTTCCTAACTTGGCCTCTGGGTGACACCACCATCAGCAGAAAATGGGGACGAAAGAGTCCATTTGTGGCACCAGAAAATAAGGCATCGATCTGCCCAGCTCCATATCAGCCCCACGCTTGCAGCAGCCCTTGCGTACATGCAGGCTGAGAGGAGCTGGTCCCTGGACGAGGGGTGGGGTGGCCTCCTGCTCTGGGATACGCTGCCGGGAACCATTACCCTCATCGGGACCACTGGCTGCAGCGTAATCTGAATCAGTGTTTAGTTGTCTGAAGCCAATGCAGGGACTCGGGGCTCCCCTAGACTGCATGACTAACCCTTGAGAGAATCAGAACAGGACTTCTTTACATTTAATTGCATCTACTTGTTTGCTGTGTGACCCAATTAATTCATTCTTGTTGAGAGCCTGTTGGAAGACCCTGTCCCCTCTTGACCACATGTAATTGTTGCTGCCATCCTTCTTTGAAGCACGGTTTTGATTAGGCGCTTCAAACGGACCACTGGAACACCCTCTTGTATTTCTGCGTGGCTGAAGTGTCCACTGTTTGGGCTCAGGGACAGCTATCCAAGAGTGATTCTTGTCCTCAGAAGTTCAGCCGGCACCGTCCCTGCCTCCACAACCCCACCTCTACCTCTTTAGAGGGTTTTGGTCACACGTCCCTACTTCAATAACTTTACTTTAATCAGTCCTTTTACCCGGAGACCTAAAGAGCAATGCTTTAACAAACACGGCTAAATCAATAAAGGTGCTTTATCAGGACTGGAATGGCTGGCAGATGTCTCAGAGCAAATATTGTCACAATTGCGCCAGTTTTCTTCCACGTCGCTGCTACAGGTACATGAGCTGTGTTTCTCACATGGTTAGCAAGTCTCCATTCAGATCAAAGGATCCAGTTGGTTCTCTCAGATGAGGAGACTTCAAAATTTTCATGGAAAACTTAAATGGCAAGACAATGGGATTTTCCCCCCATGGAGAAGGCCACTCATACAGGTGGAAGCCTGATGATGTATTTGAACCTCATTGGGTGGGCTGAGCACTTCCATCCGCTTGGATTTTTTTTCCCCAGGACTTTGCTGATCATTGTGATCAGTTCCTCCTTTCTCTCCCCACCTTCCCGTTACCCTCATGGTATCTCTACTCCCATTACTGTTCCTGAGGGGTGTATCTGTCCTGGAGTCCATGTGTCGAGAGCTCTTATCTGTACCAGTGTACATGCTCCAGTGTAGCCGGATTTGTAAGGTAGAATTGGGGTCATGATAGTGGAGGGGAGGAAGCATTAAAGACCTAGAGGAATGTTGTATGTTTCGTTGGTGCTATACTGCACCCTGGCTAGGTCATGCCTTCCTTGTGACCCTTCTGCGAGGGGATGTCCAATTGTGTACAATTTTTCAGGATTCCGCGGGACTTCATGTCTTTGCTCCCCTTTCTGCTCTGTTGCTCTCCCCTTGTGTTTCAGCCAGGTGTGGTGGGGTCAGAGCGGGCATGATCCCTGCATTGTGTCTCCAGTGTTGTCCCCTGTAGTGCTATGGGCCAGTGAGGGGACGCCATGTCTTATGGTGGGGCCCTAGGTTCCTTTCTGTGCATTGGCTGCTCTGAGCAGGAATATCGTCCTCGGGGATTGGTGAGGCAGGACGCTTTCCACTCTCTGTAAGAGAGATCTTGAAATCCTCTTTTTGATGATGAATCCAACAACATTGCTCTTAGATGTGATATTTCCATCATAGCAGACCATATGATTTCCTGACTCAGAATGGTCAGTTCCAGTCCATTTCAGCTCACGAATGCCTAGGATGTTGATCTTTTTGTGTTCTACTTCATTTTTGAAGACTTCCAAATTTCCTAGGTTTATATTTCATACATTTCATGGGACAGTTACTAAATGATATTTGTAGTTGTTTCTTCTCATTTTGGATCGTGCCCCATCAGCAAATGAAAGCCCCAGAAACTTTACTCTACCCATACCATGAAGGCAGCTCTTCCCACCCCCCCTTGTATTTTAAGAGCCTTCCAACCTGAGGGGCTCATATCTGACCATAATCCACCGTTCTTTATACGGTTTTCAATGGTTAACCCATCAGATGTAGGCAATCTCTGTCTTCTTTGTAGTCTGGAATATCCACCTGGTCTGGAATCTCACTATTTTCTCAAACACGGCGAGACCTTTGGGGAAATTCTCCTTGTGCGTTGTTGCATTTGAGACATTCAGCAGGTGGGCTTCACGAGTCTGCTTCGCAGAAGTTCAGGGTCAGTGACCCTGCTAGTATTGGAACTGCCAGCCTCACAGCAACACACAAGCCACCCCAGATGGCAGACTCACAGACAAGTCTGTGTCTTCTGGCAGTTTCCGGCTTGTGGATGCATCATCGATCCTATTGATGACTCCATCTTCCCCAGGTCCTCCGACCGCTGTCTGTGCGTCTTCTTCCCATTCATAAGGGTGCCCCTCATTGACTTCAGATCCGGCCTTCTCCAGTGTGTCCTCGCGTGGCCTTAACAACCAACGTCTTCCAGTGTCCAAGCAAACTTTTCTCAACAACTTCCTGTTTTCAATGTTCCTTTTCTTTTTTTTTTATTTTTATAAATCATTTTATTGGGCTCATACAACTCTTATCACAATCCATACATATATCAATTGAATAAAGCACCCTTATACATTCGTTGACCTCATCATTCTCAAAATTTGCATTCTACTTGGGTTCCTGGAATCAGCTCACTTTCTTTCCTTTTTTCCCTTTCCCCTCCTCCTCCCTCCCTCATGAACCCTTAATAATTTATAAATTATTTTATCTTACACTGCCCGCCGTCTCCCTTCACCCACTTTCCTGTTGCCCATCCCCCAGAGAGGAGGTTATATGTAGATCCCTGAGATCAGTTCCCCTTTTCTACAGCCCCTTCCCTCCCGGTATCGCCACTCTCACCATTGGTCCTGAGGGGTTCATCTGTCCTAGACTCCATGTGTTTCCAGATCCCAACTGTACCTCTGTACATCCTCTGGTCTAACCAGGTTTGCAAGGTAGAATTGGGATCATGATCATTGGGGGTGGGGGGAGGAAGCGTTTAAGACCTAGAGGAAGGTTTTGGGTTTCATTATTGCTACACTGAACCCTAAGTGACTCATCTCCTCCCCACTACCCCTCTGGAAGGGATGTCCAGTTTTCTACAGATGGGCATTGGATCCCCAATAACGCACTCCCCTCATTCACAATATGATTTTCCCCCTGCCATTGTTGCTTGAAATCTGGTCCCCTCGGCCCTTCATGATCACACATGTTGGTGTGCTGCTTCCATGTGGGCTTTGTTGCTTCTGGGCTAGTTGGCTGCTTGTTAACTTTCAATAAACGTTCCTTCTCAATAGTAGCAGGTCTTAGGATTTTAATCTTCTGTAGCTTTACGGGGAGGGACACCAAGGAATCCACACCGTGCTTTCCCCTCTTTTTTGCATTCTGTCTCCTGCGTGCACTGTGATAAATGGCGTATTTGTGTGATCTATCACACTTCGGTGAGAAAGAAAATTGGTGATAATCCTATGGATGATATTGAGAAAATAGAAACCTTTTCAGTTGACAAGAGTGTGTGTTGATTCCCACTTATGTAATTCATGAATGTGTATTATGTCCAGTTAACATGTGGCATGCACTGTTATCCCAAATATGGTGAGACCTTCGGGGGAATTCTAGGAGCTGCACTGTTGCATTCGGGATTTTCCTCTGGTGCAGGACACAGTGGGCTTCACTGAGCTGGCTTTAATGGAAGTGCCTCACTAAGCTCTTTGCATAACGGGAAAAATAGCGCATAGCTCTTCTTCACCAAGGGTCCCCACTGCCATTGAATTGATGGAGACTCACAGTGACCCTCTAAGGGGTTTCCACGACGATGAATCTGTACTGGAGCAGGAAGCCTCCCCTTTCTCCCACAGAGTGGCTGGTGAGTTCTAAACCGCCAACCTTTCTGTTACCACCCAAACACCTAACCGAGGTTCCTTTCACGAAGTGTAGTGAAAGTGTATTTCCTTTCCTTTTGATGACTCTAACTGTGTATTCCCATCAGAGCCTAATTTCCTGAAAGCATCAACTGGCAAGAGCCTATATCTGGGAAACCTTAACAGGCAAGTTTAGCCATTCACTCCATTGAGCGCCGTGCTGAAGACTTGAGGAAACTTTCATGAATGACCTCCTTAGAGACAGGAAATGCGCCTCACACCAGAGCTAACGGGGACTTATTTGTAAGACTGCTTAGTAGCCACATTCTTCAGAAAGAAGTCCTGAGGTTTTACTTAAGGAAATGTGTTGAGTTCGCCTTGCTTGTTCCTCATGATGTTGTGTTCTTTGGCACCAGAAACAGAAAAGATAGCACTGGAGGCAGGAAACGGATTGCCATCCTGGAAGTTCAATGACCAGCTTTTCCCCTGTGATGTGTGTGGGAAAGTGTTTGGCCGACAGCAGACATTGTCTCGGCATCTCTCGCTGCACACAGGTGAGTCGGGTCCTCCCGGGGTCACCTATTCATCTGCTATCAAGCAGTAAGAGAATTTTAACAGGGAAAGATGGAAACTTTCTCCCCTAACTTACTTAGGCCATTTTGCCTGACATGTGTAAATAAGTCCCTGGAAAGGCCTTTTTATCTGTAGTGAATGGATTCATTGAGTTCCAAGTAGAGCCAATGAGAAAAGATGTGTGTGAAGATATCTTCCAGTTAAAACATTCGTGAGTATACAGTCCCCTCTCACTAGAGATAGATGTTTGCTCTAGACCGAACCATGGAATGGTCTCTTGTTCCTCCCTGCCTAGAGCGCTAAGCAATTTGCTGTTCTCATCTTGATGGGTGCAGAGGGTAGGGCTCCAGCACACCCCACTGGCTTTATCTTATCCTTGTGGGTGCGAGCAGGGAGGGGAGAGAGCACTGAGCCAGAGACACAATTACCGCCTTTCTCTGTGAGAGCAAAGAAATAGGTTTGATTCTGAGTGTTGGGGAGGGAAAGGCAACCAGGTTTTAAAAGGAGAAAGTTCCATACTAAAACAGAACCCGCTGCCATCGAGTCGCTGCTGACTCGTGACGGCGACTCTACAGGACAGAGTGGAACTGCCCCAGTGGGTGTCTGAGATTGTAACTCGTTATGGGAATAGAAAGCCCCATCTTTCTCCCAAGGAGCGGCTGGGGATTTCAAACTGCTGACTTTGTGGTTTGCAGCCCAACACATAACCACGACTCCACCAGGCCTCTAGCTGGGAAAACTTGACTACCAGGCCCAAAGGTTGACAGTTCAAACCTATCCAGAAGCACCTTGGGAGGCAGGCCAGGCAGTCAGCTTCTGAGAGGTCACTGCCTTTGAAAGCCCAGTGAGCAGTTCTACTCTGTAGACATGGGATCACCACAGTTGGAGTCAGGCCGGCGGCAGCTACCGCTGACCACAAAGGAGGGGTTCCTGAATATGGACGGACCTCCTGTCACTGGCCTTGGCTCCAGGTGCCTCACCGATGCTGTGTCTGTTTTACAAGCTGATGGTTTGTGGGACATCATTTTTCTGACTGCAGGTGCTCACTGCACCCCCGTGTCACATTTTGGTTCTTCTCACGGTGTTGCGCACATTTCCATACTGCTCAGTGCTCTTAGCAGACAACCATATAGCATACGCAACATGTTTGCCACGTGGTAAACCAAAAAAGTGTGCATGACTTCCTGTATGGCAATGTTCGCTTTATTGACATGGTCGGAAGCTGCCGTTCTCCAAGGGACGCCCGGAGAACCTTAATAGGGGCACGTGACATGAAGGATGTGGGGGCAAAAAGAATAGATAAAAACAATATTAAACATAAAGCAAGATGGGAATAATCAAAATAAAATATTCCAAGTTGTAAATGGATCTCTCCATAATTAGATCAAAGTGCCATGGTGGTGGTGGTGGTGGTGGCGGCGGTGATGGTGGTGGTGGTGGCGGCGGTGATGGTGATGGTGGTGGCGGCGGCGATGGTGGTGGTGGTGGCGGCGGCGATGGTGGTGGTGGTGGCGGCGGCGATGGTGGTGGCGGCGGTGGTGGTGGTGGTGAAGGTGGTGGTGGTGGTGGTGGTGGCGGCGGCGATGGCGGTGGCGGCGGCGATGGTGGTGGTGGTGGCGGTGGTGGTGGTGGTGGTGGTGGTGGTGGCGGCGGCGGTGGCGATGGCGGTGGCGGCGGCGATGGTGGTGGTGGTGGTGAGAGGAGGGGGAGGTGCACAAGAATTAAAACTCAAAATTGCAAACATCTGGGAGAAAGGAAGGACCAGGAGACCACTTCGTGGCTAAATCTGGAGCAAACATCTACCTCTAGTCAGAGGGACTGGACGCCCTGGATGTTTTCATTAGACGCTATGACAGATGAAAATAAAGGAAGTTAGCATTCATCTTAGGGAATTAGTAAAGGGATAGCAAGAGAATGTAGGAAGAAGGAAGGCCATCCACAGACAATTCCCTTTAAGCATGATTGAGAGAGCAAAAGGAAGCAATGCAATATTCAACTTGGGAATGAGGAAGAAAACCTCATCATCAAGATGCCATGGAACCAAACCAAACCCTTTCCAACTCACAGCAACCTTCCAGGACGCAGTAGACCTGCCCCCGGGGCTCCCAGGCTGTCCTGTTGATGGAAGCAGTCTGCCATACCAGCAGCCCTCCCATTGAGAGACCAGCAGGTCCAAACCACGAACCTTTTGTTTAGCCACTGAGCTAACTGCCTTAAGAGAATAGGGATAACTATGGTTTTTTTTTAAGGGGAGGGGCAATATTATGTGTTATATACCACCTTGGAGTGTTAAAAACCAAACATGTTACCATGGAATCCGTGTGGATTCCAGGTGACCCCACTGGTGGCAGAGTGGAACTGGCTGATTTAATGGCTGATGTTTCAGTAGTAGATCGCCAGCCCTTTCTTCTGAGTCACCTTGGGGGGGCTGGGGGTACTTAGGACTTCCAGCATTTCTGTTAGCTGCTGAGCACTTGACCCAATTGCACGCCTCAGGGACTCTTCAGTCACTCCTACGGGTGCCCAAACGCTTGATAACATGCTGCTTTGTCTGTACTGAGGGTTTCTCTCCTTGGCCTGTCGTATTGGAGCCCCTAGCCCTTCAGACCTTGGGGCCGACCACCTGGATTCAGAATGATACCAAGTAGTTTCCTGGAGAGAATTTTTTTTAATGCATTCTTCATGTTATCCCTGTGAAGTAGATGAGACAGGCATTTCCGTAACCCACCCACACAATACAACCTTAATAAAAAAGGACAGACCAGAGGGTTGTTTTTATTTTATTTCTTCTTCTACACTGTGTCTGTGCATCGAAAGCAAAGCCCGTTCCTCTTAACTGTAATTTACTTGATTAATCAAATGAATTCAGAATGGTACTCTGGAAATGGTCCTGCAGCATTCATCAGTGTTATGAGAAGGGTTTCCATTAAGAAATTAATTGGAATTTTTTTTACTTTATTTATTTTAAATGAAATTTTCCAATTAAATTATTTCGTGAGTCATTTTTTTTCTCCCTTTAATTTCATTAGTTTTTACTTTCTTGGCTGACCTAGGCCAGGAGCTTAGGGAAGACGGTGAGCCCTGTGCACCATGCCACTTCAGGGAATGCCAGGCTGCGTTCCCACGTCCTGTGCCCGGGATGGCCACCCGACCTCACGCTGGCCCTTAGGCACATGGGAGCATGCTCTCGTACACCACCAAGAAGCAGACTCCCTGCCAGCAAGTCATTTCCCACTCTGAGCAGCCCAATAGGACAGAGCAGAATTTCCCTTGGAGGTTTCCGAGACTGTTGATCTTTATGGGAACAGAATGGCTTCTCTTTCTCTGGTAGAGCAGCTGATAGTTTCAAACTGCTGACCTTGCAGTCGATAGCCCTGTGTTTGCCCATGCAAACACACATATACACACCCCTCTATGGAGCTCAGCTTATCAGCAAGAGGGGCCTATAGGTGTCCAGGAAACAGCTGATGGTGTATTTACCTTTTTCTTTCTTTGGAAGCATCCATGTAGGAGTGACCTGCTAGACAAAGACTTTCATTGTTGTTTTGAGCTGCCGTTCAGTCACGGTGCCCCCAGTGGTGATCCGTAGAATTTCCAGTAGCTGATTTTCAAAAGTTGGTTTCCAGGCCTTTCTTCCTAGTCTGCATTAATCAGGAAGCTCCGCTGATCCTTGTTGCTTATCATAGCTGCCCACGCAAGCCTCCACGGGCCAAGAGAGGCTAGTGACTGCACGTGAGGTTTGCTGCCTGGACCCCTAGGGGCTCGCCCACCCAGCAGGTGAGAGAGCTCCACCCCCGAGCCAGTGCTGCCCCCTAACGGCGGTTGGACACTCCAACATTCCAAAGTGGTTGGGACAACCCTTTTGAAATGAGACTTGTACCATGCAGCGACACCAAGCTGTGATCTCCTGCCAGGTGTTGCGAACTCACCTGTGAGAGTGGTTTGGGCTTTGTCCTCTTCTTTTTCCCACCAGAGGAAAGAAAATACAAATGCCATTTGTGCCCCTATGCTGCTAAGTGTCGTGCAAATCTGAACCAGCACCTGACAGTCCATTCGGTGAAGCTGGTGAGTACAGACACGGAGGACCTTGTCAGCGCCGTCACCTCTGAAGGCAGTGACGGGAGGAAGCACCCTTACTATTACAGGTGAGTGGTGGCTGTAACAACTCCAGTCCACACGCCTCCAGCCCTGTGCTTGGAAATGCTTGCCTGTCTGCTCGGGACAGGCGTTACCCAACCCCTGTTCTCCACTGGAAGGCTGACCTGCCTTTAACTTGTTCCGGTCCTTCCATTGAGCCCTGAAGTTGTACCGACCCGTCTCCTGGCTGAGGTGGCTCTGGTAGAATTAATTGAAAGTGATGTGGTCTTGGAGGTGGCTCTGAGGTGAGGGGCGGGACTCAGAAGATGCGAGTCACTCCAAGCATTGTGACGAAGCACCTTTCTGCTTCCTAAAGAAGCGTAGGGGCTCAGAGTGGAGAGAAATGATGAAAAATAATCTTAGGACCCAAGGAAATCACCCAGTCCCCATTCCAGTTTTTCCGTCCGTTGTGTTCTCCGCTAGTCCTTAGAATATTACAGTTTTCTTCCATTTTCCAGCTGCCGCCTTGTATGTCAGAGCAGAAGCGTGCTCCCAAGGCTTTGCAGTGACTGGTCTTTCCTAAACAGATGGCCAGGTGTCTTCCAAGGCATCTCCATGGAACTCAAGTCCCAACCTCTCTGTTAGCGACCGAGTGCATTAACTATGTGTGCACCCAGGAACTCTGTGACCAAACCAAACCTGTTGCCAATGAGTCAACAACTCATTGCCACCCTGTAGGACAGAGAACGACTGCCCGTCGGTTCCCCATGGCTGTCATGTTTTAGAAGCAGATTACCGCATCTCTCTCCCCCAGAGTAGCTGGTGTGTTCAAACCACTGACCTCTTGGTTAGAGTATTGACCACTGCGCCCCCAGTGGTCATTATACACTCCACCATCAACCATAACTCGGTCTTTGGTTTGAGGGTCATAAGGCCAAAGTTTCAGCAGCTTGGTCCTAGAGCTCTTATGCGCTCCAAACCCCAAACCAAAGTCGGTGCCATGAGTTGATTCTGACTTCTCCTGACCCTATGGGACAAGGTAGAGCTGCCCCTGGGGGGTTTCTGATACTCTGAACTTTTTATGGGAGTTAAAAGCCTCATCTTTCTTCCATGGAGTGACTAGTGGTTTCAAACTGCTGACCTTGCCGTTCAAAACCCAGCGTGTAACCCACTACACCGCTAGGAAACTTGCTTTTGCACAAAATGCCTCTGCGGGAGGGTGGCTTCTATCCGGAGTTGTCGTAGGTACAGCTGGCTGTCATTCAGAGTGCTGTCTGGTGACCTTATGTGCGTGCATTCCTGCACGGGAAGGATTCCAGAGCCAGAGTGAGGCCCCTCGGTGGGCCATGCGCGCAGGTTTATCCCTGAGCCAGCACCACGCACTGTCTTGGCAAGGCTGCCCTGCATCGCTCTGCCCAAAGGAATCAGTTAGGTGATGCACAACATCTGGATGCTGTAGTTTTTAATTAACTTTATGATTATTTAGCATCATTATCGCATGTATGGGATTGTTACATTATGTTGGCACTTAATCTCTTTGGCATGGTGACCACTTCCCAGGCAGGCCAGCGAGCAGAAGAATTTTCTAGAGCAAAGCCTTTTGGTGGGGAGAGAGAGAGCTTGGGCAATTCCAGTTTTCTGTGGTGCACCCTACACAAATGGGTATGATGGAAGCAGATATGATTCTTCCCCATTCCTCCCCCTCTTGTCTCGCCTTCTCCCCCACAGCTGTCATGTGTGTGGATTTGAGACCGAGCTCAATGTCCAGTTCGTCAGCCACATGTCGCTCCACGTGGACAAGGAGCAGTGGATGTTCTCCATCTGCTGCACTGCCTGCGACTTCGTCACCATGGAGGAAACAGAGATCAAGGCTCACATTGGCACCAAGCACACAGGTGACCATTGTTCCTCTCCTCCTCCATCCCCTGCTGTCTGTGACATATCAACATTTCCTCCTTCAGAAAGGACAGCATTCCCAGACCGTGTTTTACTTTAGCCTGGTGCTGTTGCCGCATCGGACCTGGGCTCGGCTGGTCTTTCAGGCCACGGGCTCCCCTGCCACTGCGCGGCGCTGGGCTGTCGGCTTGTTCCTTGCCCCAGTCTGCTGCAGTGTCATAGGTAACACCCACTAAGCCTTGTGATATCCCAGGCTCGGGCTGTGTCCCTTTTGAACCTCACAACAACCACGCTCTGCGGGAAGCCCCATGATCACGTGACTATGTGGTTGCTAGCCACCACGGGACACCAACTCCGCGCAGCCTGGTGACACAGTGCTACCCGGCCTGTGCCAGCACCGTGATGGTGGGTATATTTGAGCCCGCAAGGCTATTGTGTCAGCCCATCTCATCGAGTATTTCCTTCTTTTTTGCTGGCTCTTTGTCCACGGTGACGTCCTTCTCTGTCAGTTGGCCTTTTCTGATGATGCGACCAAAGTAAACGATGCCATCTTCCCTTCAAAGGAAGATGCCTCCAGGCTGTGTTTGAAGACCGATTGTCTGGTTCTGTTCGGTTCTAGCAGCCTGTGGTATATCCCGTATTCCTTGCCATCAATTCTTCTGTTTTCTTTTTTCATCAGTGAGCTTTGGCATGCCTGGGAGCTAATTAAAACGACCGTGGCTGAGGTCAGCCCTAAGCTCTGTCCTCAGAGTGACATAGAGCACGTGGGACTTCTTGGTGGCTGCTTCCATGGATGTCGACTGTCCATCCAAGTAGAACAAAATCCATGGCAACTTCAGTCCTTTCTTCTTTCGTCCTGATGTCATTTATCGGGCCATATTTTCTCTGTGGAATTGGAGAAACTGAGGCTTGTCAGGTGAGGCCAGCTGTCTCCTTGGAGCCTACAGAAGCTCAGAGCAGGTTAGCTGTCATTCCAGAGCCTTCTCTCTGCGTCCTTGCTACTCTGAAAGCCCCAGGCAGCGTTAGCCACTGGCAGATGGTTGAACCTTTCTGATTTGCTCCCTTCAGGCTCTGTGCACCCATTTTTTTACGGGCTTGGTTCCTCACCCAGGAATCTGCACCCCTGGCACACTCCATAATGACACATGCCGCATCTGGTAAAAGGGGAAATCAAGTCAACAGATGCTCCTTAAACAATACAGATACTCCCTCTAGGCCGGCCATCACTGCCACCATGTTGATTCAGGCTCATAGCGCCCGATTGGACAGGGTAGAACCGCCCCCTGTGGGTTTCTTGTACTGTGTAACTCTTTACTGGAGTAGAAAGCCTTGTCTTTCTCCCTTGGATCATCTGGTGGTTTCAAACTGCTGACCCTGCATTTAACAACCCAGTGCATTCCATACTGCATCACCAGGGCAAGGCCGTAGCTAAGGTATTGCCAAAGCTCCAGTTTTCTTGAAGCCTCTCACCATTCTGATTAGCTTCTTCCACCTGATGATGGCGAGCATTTTGGCTTGACAATGCAATTATCCTCTGGTAAGTGATGGTTACAAACGACACTGTTGTGTGGCCATTAAGCTGGAGCGAGGATTAAGTCCCCTGTGTTTGCAGTGCCAACGCATTAACCGCTGCTAACGGCCAGCCTTCCGTGCTGGGCTAGTCCCTCACGTGGCCGGCTCTGGAGACCCCGGGATGGGGAGTTTTCCTGACAGTTGTGCTGACGCCATGCAGGCCCAGGAGGAGCTGCCTGAGCTTCGCTGGCCTCTCCGGCTCCAAAGTGCCAACAGCAATAAAAGCGTGTTTTTGTCAGTAAATTGAGCAGATATGACTTGGGGGTCTGTGGAGAGCCGTTAGGCTGAGTGAGAAGGTGCCGATTTTACAGTCGGCTGTCTGACCATAACCACATTAGCACTGTGGGCAGCAGGTGAACCGGGAAAACCCACACTAAAGACAAATTAAATCCGACATTTCTGGACTAGCTAATAGAGGAGAAGGCCAGGCTCTCATCCATTCACTGGCTTTTAGGATTATTATTTCTTCCTTCCTTCCTTCCTTTCTCTCTCTCTCTCTCTCTCTCTCTCTCTCTCTCTCTCTCTCTCTCTTTCCTTCTGTCACACTCCCATTCTTTTGACCTTCTCCACCCTAAAGAGGGAGTGAACCTACTAGAACACCTTCCTTCCCCGCTCTGTGTCCCACAGCCCTTCACCCTCCCCCAGGAGTCAAACAGTCAACAGTAACTGGGAAGTTGTTGGGTGTATAATTAGGCTGTTGTCGTTCATGGACATGTCACAGGTACAGCCAACAACTGCAGACACTCACGCCTGCTTGTTCCAGGAAACACGCGTGCGCGCACGCACACACATACACACATGCACACACACCCGTGACCTCCTTTGCTCTCGCTGCACTCCTTCTCAGGCTGTAAAGGAGGTTGTCATTCTTTTGAGTGGAGGAAAAGACTCAATGGACGCCAAGCCCGGGTGTAGTGGGGGAGCCAACAGTCAGATATATTCGAGAAGTTTCTTTAAGTAGATGGTTTATACACAGCTATGAAGGAATAAACTCTCTTGCTTACTATATTAACCAGGGATTGGCTAATTACTTTTTAGGTATAATTTATTCTTTTTTAAATCTTGCTCATCATTTATTTTGTGACTGATTGTTTTTACATTTGTCTTTGTAAAATGTCATAACATATTTGTTAGGTATGACAGGCTTGGTTCTCAGGCCAGCCTGATTCGAGGCCAAAATATTATATATCGAAGGAGATATCAATAAAGAGCTCATCTGGAACACTATTGGTGTAGACCCGGGGTCAGAAAACGTTTGAGACTGAAGAGCCATTCTGGTCTTTCACAACAATCCTAAAAGTATTCAAGAGCCATAAATATATTTTTACTAACAAATGAAATCACCATTATCTGAACACTATCCTTTAACTAAAACTCTGATCGTTTTATTTTCATCTTCGATTTTACTTCAGAGCCATATGTACGTATGTTCCAAAAGAGCTTCAGATGGCTCTGCAGTCACAGTTTGTCATCCCCTGGTATGGACCAAACTTTACTCTCTCCATCCCCCCATATGCAGCCAAGCTGCCAGGGGTGGTACACATTTGTCACAGATAAAAGACACTGAAGTATTCATAGGGACTTAGAACTAAAGCATCACCTTTTGTGAGCAGAGGCAAAGGGCCGCTTTCCCCAGGTTGTGAGCTTGGAGGTCACTGGAAGTTGTCCAGATCTTTGTTGGTGATGAGGTTGCCTGGGTATATAATTGATTCTTGTTGTTCAGCAGAGCATGCACTGATCCAACAGCTTCTCCATGTACAACTCAGGGACACCGATGGCATTCTCGGAGTTGTGCACCACCGGGAGGCCCACAGAAAGAGAGCCTCTGGGGGTGTTTTAGGAGCCCTCAGGTGACTATGATGTGTGCAGGTTAGCAAATCATTCTGGTTGATGGGCACTGACTGTACTCTGCCCTGGTGAGACCTGGAAAGAGTGCATGTCGCTGTAGCAGGCCCGAGGGCTAGCTGCTTCTGATTTCTCTCTCAAGGTCGCCTACCTTTGCAGGTGGGCTGCCCTGCTCAGTGACGTACGCAGCGCAGACCCGCGCGTTGCCCCGTTTCGGGAGACCTTCAGGAAGGTGAAGGTGTGACCCTGCCGACGGCTGAGGAAGCATGGAACATCATTCCATGTCCCCAGGTTGGACAGAGGTTGGCTAGGAATGGTAGTCAATCATTAAAAATACACCTTAATATTAAAAGTGAGTTTTAAAATAATCACTTTTGATGTCCTGTTGGTAAGACCGACTTTAGAAGATGGATTTGGGGAAGCACTCTCAGGAATTCAAGACCCCACTGAAAATGGCCCATTGGTCTACAGCCGGTTAAATGTTATGTAAGGGGCTGGCGGGAGTGCTAACCGTAACAAGCTGCCTGGTATGAAGGGAGGGAGGTCATGGACTGTCTGCTCAGCAGCTCCAGTTAGCTCTAGCAGGAACAAAACTTTCAAAAATTGTGAAGTGAGAGTTGTCCGCTCTGGACAGAAGTCCTTTTCTGAAAGAAATAAGCTTTGAAAGCTTTGTAAGTAGACAGATACCATTTCCATTCTCTTTTAAAAACCAGTTTTAAATGCACAAGTCATTTTCGGTCATTGTAGCAAAATTTGAAGGCCAAATAAAAGAAGACAGGTAGTTATCTGCTAACCCCACACTTTATGCGTAACATATTGTTATAACTTGGTTGGGTTGTTCTCTCCGATTGCCTGCTAGTGGATTCAGGCTCGTGGCAATGCCTGGTGTGCACAGTAGAACTGTTTTCTTTCAAGGGTCTGATCTTTCAGAAAGACATTTGATGTATGGAACATGTGGTTTACTCTTTAATCTTCTAAAAAAAAAAAGTCCCGAGTTTACGATCCCTAGCTTGCTTAAGTAAAGGAAGCCAAAGGAATAAATCCCCCAGATGTTTTTTCCTAACCTAAAACTATAATGAAGATAAAAATACAGCCGTCAGTATGGGTTATATTTCAAAAGAAAAATCATCCTCCACACCAGACCAGTAGACAACATCATGATAAACTGAGAAAAAAAGTTGTGCAGGCTTGCATTCCACCTCAATACACAGGCAACATATTGCATTGGGCAGAAGACCTGCTGAAAGTGTTAAAGGTCAAGATGTCACTTGGAGGACTAAGATGCACTTGACCCAGCCTATGGCATTTTGGATCACCTCTTGTGCATGTTAGAGCTGGACAGTGAATAAGGAAGAACAAAGACCGAAAAAGAAGTGATATGTTTGAAAGACAGTGCTGGCAAAAACAAATCAAAACCAAACAAAACTGAAGTTACTTCCAGAAAGAACAAATAAGTCCGTGTCAGAGGAAGGATAGCCAGGATGCTTCCTTAGGAGTGAGTGTGAGGAGACTTTGTCTCAGTACTTTGGACAGGTTGTCAGGAAAGACATCATGCTGGTGGAAGTAGAAGGTTAGCAAAAAAAGAGGAAATCACTCAGCAAGATGGATAGGTACAGTGACTGCAGCAGTACTCTCAAACATCAGAACAATTATAAGGATGGCACAGGACCAGGACCAGGGCCAGGTAGAGTTCTATTAGCAAAAAGTGCAAGGACCTGGGCCAACTCAAAAGTGCCTAAAAACAACACAACTATGGGATTATAGTCAATCAGATCAGTTTGGTAGAATCGACATCTTGACATTCTTGAATCATCTGACGAGTGAAGGAGGTATTTCTTTCCAGTTATTTAAGGTTTATAATATACCTTTTTAATATCTCAACTATACGTGAGTATACAGGTAGTAATACAAGAACCTTACAATAGTATATGCGCCCATTGCTATCCTTCTTGACTTTAAGGAATTATTGTCTTATGTTTTATTTATACCTATATTATGAACCCTAAATCAGTATTATTTTCTTTAGATAAAAATGTCTTTAATACCTTTTTTTAATGTTGAGAAAACACATCGTTCCATGTAATTATCATTTCTGATGCTCTTCATTCTTTTCTTTATAGCCATATTTATATCGGATGTTGCCTAAGAGGCTGCTCTAAACATTTCTTGTAATGTGTCTTTGAAACCCATGGGAGCAGTTCTACCCTGCCCAATAGGGTCGCCATGAGTCAGAATCGACCCGCTGGCAGTGAGTTTGAGTATAATGTGGGTCTGGTGGTAATAAATATAGTTTTTTGTTTGTTTTAAGGTCGCTTTTCTTTTGCCTTTGTTTTAAAGATATTTCTACTGGGTATAGAATTTCAGGTTGACAGTTCTTTTCTTTCAGAACTTTCACAATGTCACACCACTGTCCTTCCACTGCCATTACTTCTTGTAAGAAATTATATTTATCTTGTTCCTCTGCACACAAACATTATTTTTCCCTGAAAGCTTTTATGATTTTTGTTTTTTAAAGAAACTTCTTATTGTGGTTTTAGTGAAAGTCTACAGAACAAGTTTATTTGATTTAGCAGTTAGTACTTGTTCTCTTTACTTTTGAGCATTCTAATTAAGATATCCGTTGGTATCCATTTTTTCTTGTTTCTGGCGCTTGGTATGGTAACAATTTCTGTTAGAAGAAACAACACCAGGCTAGTCCCAAGGACTTGGAGGTTGAAAATGTTGCAAATTTCCAACTCTTCCAAGATGCTATTCTGCTCCATCTCACTGCTCCTTGCCTCCCATGACTGCCCCAACACACTACACACACACACGTGCGCGCACGCACACACACACACACACACACACACACTTCTTCCTTTAGTATATTCTCTCATGTCTCTAGGTTCTGTGATTCACTGCAATGTCCCACAGAAACTCTGGGAGTGTCTCAACTGGTAGTGGCTGCTGTTCAGTCCCAAAGCCAAAGGTTAGGTGAGCCAAATGCAGGATCCAGAACCAGAAGCCAAAAGTGTCTGAAAGTCACAGCAGGTCTTACTTCTACCAAAGCCCAGTTAGGAGATAGAGGTCTTCCTTTCTAGGTGATGTGATATGAGTTAGAATTGTACAGTAATGACTATATATACCCCATCCAAGGAAAGCCAAAGGTGGTGTCTTTAAGTCATACCTTCTACTAAGGGATAGTCTAAAGCTGCCCCTAAGGAGAAGAGTGTCACTTGGTTCACACCTTGTACCAAAGTCACCTCTTAATACCACCCTAATCCTGTTTATGAGTATAGCATTGAATGCTGCCCAAAATGAGAGTATAGCCAAAGGCATATTGAGCCCAGAAATACAATGCATCACATAAGGAATTGTGGCTAGAAGGGTCATTTTATTTTATTTTTCATTTTTAATCATTTTATTAGGGGCTCATACAACTCATCACAATCCATACATGCATCAGTTGTGTGAAGCACATTTGTACATTCATTGCCCTCATCATTCTCAAAACATTTACTCTCCACTTAAGCCCCTGGCATCAGCTCCTCATTTTTTTCCTTTTCCCTTCCCCCTTCTCCCTCTCTCACGAACCCTTGATAATTTATAAAGTATTATTTTGTCATATCTTATACTGTCTGACATTTCCCTTCACCCACTTTTCTGTTGTCCATCCCCCAGGGAGGAGGTTATATGTAGATCCTTGTGATCAGTTCCCCCTTTCCACTCCACCCTCCCTCCATGCTCCCAGTATCACCACTCTCACCACTGGTCCTGAAAGGATCATCCGCCCTGGATTCCTTGTGTTTCCAGTTCCTAATTGTACCAGTGTACATCCTCTGGTCTAGCCAGGTTTGTAAGGAAGAATTCGGATCATGATAGTTGGCGGGGAGTAAGCATTGAGGAACTAGAGGAAAGTTATATGTTTCATTGTTGCTACACTGCACCCTGACTGGCTTGTCTCCTCCCCTCAACCTTTCTGTAAGGGGATGTCCAATTGCCCACAGATGGGCTTTGGGTCTCCACTCCACACACACCCCTCATTCACAATATGATTTTTTGTTCTGATGATGCCTGATACTTGATCCCTTCGATGCTTCGTGATCACATAGGCTAGTGTGCTTCATCCATGTGGGCTTTGTTGCTTCTGAGTTAGATGGCTGCTTGTTTACCTTCAAGTCTTTAAGACCCCAGACGCTATATATCTTTTGATATCCGGGCACCATCAGCTTTCTTCACCACATTTGCTTATGCCTGCATTTGCCTTCAGCGATTGTATCGGGGAGGTGAGCACACGGTGATATGATTTTTTATTCTTTGATGCTTGATAACTGATCCCTTCGGCACCTTGTGATCACACAGGCTGGTGTGCTTCTTCTATGTGGGCTTTGTTGCTTCTGAGCTAGATGGCCACTTGTTTACCTTCAAGCCTTTAAGACCCCAGACACTATATTTTTTGATAGCTGGACACCACCAGCTTTCTTCACCACATTTGCCATGCACCTGCTTTGTCTTCAGTGATTGTGTTGGGAAGGTGAGCATCATGAAATTCCAGTTTAATAGAAAAAAGTATTCTTGCATTGAGGGAATACTTGAGTGGAGGCCCAATGTCTATCTGCTACCTTAATACTTAATCTATACATATATGCACATAGATCTATTTCCCCATCATATAAATATATTTACATATGTACATGCCTTTATTTAGACCTCTATAAATGCCCTTTCCCTCCTAGCTCTTTCCTCTATTTCCTTTGACTTTCCTCTTGTCCCACTATCATGTTCAGCCTTCATTTGGATTTCAGTAATTCCTCTTGCTTACATTACCCATGGTCACGCCCTACCAGGCCTCCTACACCCTCCTCACCACCGATTTGGATCACTTCTAGTTCCCTTGCCCCTGGGTTCGTTAACACCACTTCCCTTTTCCCCTACTTCCCCCTCTTCCCATGTCCCCCTGAACTGTCCCGGTGTTTTCTCCTCCAGATTGTTCATCCAGCTTATTTTATTTAGACAGACCTGCAGAGATAATAACATGCACAAAAACAAGACAGAGCAATACCAAGCAACAAAAGAAAACACAACAACAACAAGCCACTGACAAAAATCAAAACACAACAACAAGAAAGAAAAGCTTGTAATTAGTTCAAGGACTGTTTATTGGCCTTTAGGAGTGTTTTCTAGTTGAGTCTGATGTGACACCAAGCCCTGGCCCAAAGTCTGTTTTTGGTATTCCCTGGGGACTTCATTGCTCTGTTCCCCTTGCTGTTCTGTTGCATGCCCTTAGTGTTTTGTCTCAGTGTGGTGGGATCAGATCAGGTGCAATTCCCACACTGTCTCCAATATTGTCCCCAGTAGGGCTATGGGTCAGTGAGGGATGTCGTATCTCATAGTAGGGCCCGGCCATATGATCTTCTCTGTGGATTGGCTGCTCTGAGCAGGAATCTCATTGTCAAGGGTTGGTGGGCCACGATGTGCTCCACTCTCTTCCTACCCCTAGAAGGGTCATTTAAATTGACTAGAACTCACTTGTTAATCATTGAACTTCTAGGATATGTGGGTTTATAATCTTTCCTCAAAGTTGGAAACATTTTGGCCATTCCAGTTTCTTTCTGTTTTTAAAATCATTATTCTCCACATGCAAGCAAAATGTTGCTAAACATCATCCAACAGCAGTCCATTGCAGCAGTACACTGACAAGGAGCTACTCTAGGTTCAGGCTAGATTCAGAAAAGGATGTGGAATAAGGGGATATCATTGCTAATAGTTGATGGATTTAGGCTCAAGTTAGAGAATTCCAGAAAGATGTTTGCTGTTTCATTGGCTATGCAAAGACATTCAACTGTGTGGATTATAACAAACTGTGGGTAGCCTTCAGAAGAATGGGAATTCCAGAACACTTCACTGTGCTCCTGTGGAATTGTACATGGATGGAGAAGCTGTTGTGCAAACAGAACAAGGATTTAACATCAGGAAAGGTGTACGTCAGAGTATGTTCTCACCATACTTATTCAATCTGTATGCCGAGCAAACGATCAGAGAAGCTAGATTATATGAAAAGAATGCTATACCAGGATTGGAGGAAGGCTTGTTAACCTGCAATTTTCAGATGACATGACCTTGCTTGCTGAATGTGAGGAGGACTTGAAGCACTTGCTAACAAAGATCAAGGATTTCAGCTTTCAGTATGGATTACAACTCAAGATAAAGAAGACCCAAATCCTCACAACTGGACCAATAGGGAATATCATGAAAAGCAGAGAAAAGATGGAAGTAGTCAAGGATTTCATCTTGATTTGATTTACAGTCAGTGGTCATGGAAGAGATCAAAAGACACATCCCATGGGAAAAATCTGCTGCAACACATCCCATGGGAAAAATCTGCTTTATAGTATTGGAAAACAAGAACATTTCCTTGAAAACTAATGTTTGCCTGACCCAAGCCATGATATTTTTAATTGCCACATATGCATATGAAAGTTGTCCATTAAATAAAGAAGACCGGAGAATTGCATGTGATATTCAATTTATTGTTTAAATTATGGTGCTGACAAAGAATATCTATAAAGTCACATGGACTTCCCAAAAAACACAGACATCTGTCTTGGAAGAAGTACAGCCAGAACGTACCTTAGTGGCAAGGTTGGCAAGATCTTGTCTCACATACTTGACATGTTGTCAGAAGAGACCTGTATGGAGGGAGACTTCATGCTTGGTAAAGTAGAGGGACAGTGAAAAGTAGAAGGCCGTGGACAAAACAGACTGACACAGTGGCTGTAGCAAAGGCACAGGACCCGGTCACTATGAGTCAACCAACTTGATGGTACCTGGCAGCAACAACAACAACAATTAAAAGACCCACTACGCCACCGGGCCTTGCTGAGTCAGAATCAAAGGAAAGTTTCATTTTTCAGTGTAGATGAAAAGATCTTGAGTTTTCTAACCAATCTCACTTAAAAACAAAAGCCAAAAACCCATACAGCCATCTAGTCAATAACTGACTCATAGTAACCTTGTAAAACAAGATGGGTCTGCCGCTGTGGGTTTCAAACACAGCAACTCTTTACAAGCGTAGAAAGCCTCATCATTCTCCCTCAGATTGACTGATGGATTCGAACTGCTGACCTTGAGGTTGGCAGACCAACCTACTATGCCACCAGGGCTCCTTTCTTCCCAGTATCCCCGAGTTATTTTCCAATGTGGCTGGTGGTAGTTGGTATTACTAGCTCTGTGTATGTGCCAGACATTGCTCTCTTGAGTCTTCTGAATCGGCTTTTGGTTTTTTTCCCACAGCCTTAAGCAGTTTCTTCACACACATACTCTGATTCATACTCTGCTGGAGACCAGAGAGGGAGTTCTGTCTCTGCCATTTTCTCCTCTCCAGTTCTCGGCCCACGTAGTCTAGCCATGTTGAGGTGGGCTCTGTCCCTATACTCTGAGCTCTGTTTCCTCAACCCAGAGTCCTGCAGACTCCTCCTGGCCTTCTCTTCTGTGTGCTGCAGCCAGGAGATGCTCTCCTCGCAGTGTGCTGGGAAACCAGGGGGCTTACCTCTTTAGTTCCCTGTTACTCAGGGGTCTTCTGTCTTCATTGGCAAACTTCATTGGTGCTGTGACAAACACTAACGGAGTTTATCTGATTTTTTTTTTAGTTGTTTAAATAAGAAGGGTAAACCTAGCCCCTGATACTGTACTTGAGTGGCAACACAGGTCTCCTGACCCTTGGTTCTAAGGACCCATTGGCATGATTAGGCCACTCTGTGGGTGTCTGTTTACTTCCTCTAGTACCCTGAGGGGAGCATGGACTGTGGAGTTAGACCTGCTGGCCTCAGATCTCTTCCCGACCACGTCCTCTGTGCCCCATAATCTCCAGGGAATATTGGAGTTGATACTCTATCACTGCCATCAAATTGATTCTGACTCCTAGCAAGCCCACAGGACAGGATTGAACTGCCCCTGTGGCTTTACAGAACTATAAGTCTTTACCAGAGTATAAAGCCTCTTCTCTTTCCTGGGAGTTGATCATTGGTATGCTTTGTGCAATGGATGGCAGTGAAAGTCCACATCCATTTGCTGAGTCCCCACACAGATGAAACCATGGAACCTGAGCAGGCATGGGGACAGTCTTGCCCTCAGACAGACAGAGTGCATCGGAAAGTGGCTTGCTGCAAATGCAGTTAGGTGAAAATGGAACATCTGATTATTTGTGTTTTCTTTTGACCCTGTGTCCAGTTATTCTAGTTTCTCTTCTGCTTTCTCTTGGATTGAGTTTTTTTTTCCTGTGTTTGATTTTGTTGTCGTTGTTAGGATTTTTTTTGGTATGATTTTCTTCTTCTTTTTTTTTTTTTTTGGTATGAATTCCAGGATAGGTAAAGCTAGAGAGATAGTCACTAGGTTGAAAATTCCTTGCGGTTATGGCCAGGCATGCTGGGGGGCAACGGGGAGTTGTAGGTGCAAGAATGAAGCGCATGTTCTAAAACTGATTGTGGTGGTGCTCGCATAACCTTGAGTCACTTAAACTGGTGGATTGTATGGCACGTGCAGTACGTGTCAATTAATTTTTTTAATAGCTGTGCCTTAGAGAATTCTGTGAGAGAATGCACTTAAAGTAGAATACACTTCCCACAACTTGGTTCCAGGTTCAGTCCATGTTACCTATTGCTATTTTCCACTGATTGTTGTCAAGGGAATGAGTTGCAGTCACTACAGGTGCGCTGGGGGATTTGGAACACGCAGCCCCATGCTTGCTGGATTTCCATGCCTTGATGTGATGCCCCACCCTGCCCCCACCCCCACGCCACCCACCAGGGTCATCCTAATGGCTTTATCCTGCTAAGGAAGCGGGCCTGGGTTATTTCTGTTTTCCAGGGGAAGACAGGAAGACCCCCAGCGAATCAAATAGCCCCTCCTCCTCGTCCCTCTCAGCCCTGAGTGATTCTGCAAACAGCAAAGACGACTCTGATGGCTCTCAGAAAAACAAGGGCGGGAACAACCTGCTGGTCATCTCGGTGCTGCCGGGGAGCCAGCCCTCACTCAACAGCGAGGAGAAGCCAGAGAAAGGTAAGGGAGCCTGTGGTGCGGGCTGCTCAGCCCTCTTCACTCTGGGCGGCCTGCGAGCATCGCGGTATCGGAAAGTACATGCTAGGGCCAGCATACAGTGTCATGTGTGTTGCCTGTAATTTGCATTTCACTGGGCTTGCTTGGCATCCATCCGGACTAGCAGGATGTAGTGGATGACAGTGACCCCAGAGCTGTCTTCTTAACACCCTGTAGCGTGCAGGTGCCAGGGACAGTGCTGCGGGGGTGCCGCTGCCCGAGGTGGGAGGAAGGGGGGACTCGGCCCCGCTGCCACCCTCCTGTCCCTCTGCCCCATGCACCTGTACACGCAGCTTCGCTCCTTGCAGGGTTCGAATGCGTTTTTTGCAACTTTGTCTGCAAGACGAAGAACATGTTTGAGCGCCACCTGCAGATACACCTCATCACCCGGATGTTTGAATGTGACGTGTGCCACAAGTTCATGAAGACCCCCGAACAACTGCTGGAGCATAAGAAATGCCACACTGTCCCCACCGGTGGGCTCAAGTAAGGAAAGCAAGTACAGAACTTTTACTGCGTTGTTACTGAATCCCCCTCCCCTTCCCTGTCCCAGACTCTCCCCTGAAGGTTTGGGGCTCTTGGAGCGAGGGATTGTGGTCATGGGGAGTCAGGTGCCTCTGGGCTCCCCAGAAGGCCTCCAAAGCAGAATCTGCCTCTTAGATCCCCCGGGATCCAGGGCAAGTCTGGGGGAGTTCAGACAGCCAGGAGGGAATCGTCCTACACCAATACGTGTTGGTCAGACTTGGTCTCTGTCAGTAATAGACCCGAAGGCTAGTGTCCCCAGGTGTAAAACACTCCCCTCTCACAGCAATTCACCATCTCTAGTTTTGGATGATTTTCTATCTGCCTTTTAAATGAACATGACCGCCATGTCATCCCCTCGCCACCCCGAACAATTGGAGGCTGGGCAGTTTGAACACGCAGGAGGCAGGGCTTCTCGTGCCAAGATCACGCACCTTGCATCTTCCTGCAAGCACACCTCCTGCCTTTCCAGGAGCTGGAATCGGGGCCTCCTAGGTTGAGCCTTCATGAGAGCGGACTCTGCTATGCACATGCCCGCCCCGATGCCCCAGGACCTACATTACCTGTAGCATCATTCATACAGAGCCACCTGGTCCCACGTGAGACCAGTCGGTTATCGGCGTACACACTGGGTATCTGGCTTAATAATAGGGGTTCCAGGACAAACGAGGGAAAAAATGCAGTGTTCACACTCGAGACACCTAATTCCTAGCACTATCCAGAATTTCCTCCTGATCCAGGCACTTGGCCCAGCACAGAGAAAGCAGCATCTGCAGTCAGGCCCAGACAGACAGACAGACAAACATGCACAAGGTCACTCTCATTTCATATGGGGAGGGTGGGAAGCTTCCAGCTAAGATGCCTTTATTAGAGGACACAACCTGCTGGAGAGGTGGCTTAACTTTCCTGGCTGAGGGTCAGTGGGGGACAGACCTGGAAGGACTCTGAGGGCCCAGGGTCAGGGGGCAGTTGAGGGCCAGCTCCCTTTTCCTGGCTGGGGAGACCTTCCTCAGAAACTTGCCCAAACAGGAGTCGGGACAGCACTCCCACGCTTTTTCCCTGCTGGGGATGGATGCTCAGGTGGGAGAAGGGGCGGGCCCTAAGGAGGCTGAGGGAAGGGTGCACGGTTAAGATCCATGAAACAGCCAGAGAAGGGAACTACTTGGCCAGAGCTCATTTGGGAACTTAATTTGGTCTGTTCCTCCACTGTCCCTTTCGAAATATTTATATGCTCCTGAAAATAAAATTTAAAAATCTCTCCCCCACCCCCTGTGATCTGACCAGCCCTCGAAGCCCTTCCCAGGAGCCCCGTGACACCTGTTCCGTTCACGGCACCTGCCAGGATTGGTCGTGGCTTCCCTCAAGGGCCCGCCACACCCCAACCTGTGACCCTGTTGGGGAGGATGCGCAGTGAACTCTGATGCCACTTTCCGTGCGGTGCTAACGGTCCCTGTGTGATAGTTTATGTTCTAGGATGACCAAGTAGAAGAATACTTTGACAAAATTGATAATGCCTTCTGGCTATACAGTGAGTCTTTGTTTTTGTTTTGTTTTGTTTTGTTTTGTTTTTCTCCTCTCCCCGCCCTCCCCCACTCCTCCTCTGCCATATCTTGAGAATCCATTTGCCTGAGAGAATGTCTTTGAGATGAATTCCCAGCCCTTAGCACTCTGCCTGAGCCGTGAAAGAAAGATGGAGCTGTGGGTCACAGAAATGTCCTTAAAATGAAACAGACTGCAGATGTCTCAATTGCTTTTCTGTGATGGAACTGCTTGTACGCTATATCCTGTTCATAATGCAGATCAAATAAGATTATACTATTATTTTTCTTTTGCCGTAGCTCAGGACAGTGGTGAGTGTCAGACTCCTCTAGGTAAGGCCCAGCTTGGCGTAGGGGTTGTGTGTGCACTGACCTGGGAATGGGCTTTATATTTCTCTCGTGTGCACTCTTCTGTGAGCTGAGGTTCAAAGGCTAACGGCGAGCTTGGCGCTGAGGAGGCAGTGCACGGTGCACTTGGTCGTGTTGGGCTCTGCTGAACGCCTCTCCAAACCCTCAGAGGACAATCACGCTTGGCCCCCGCCCCGCAGTGGCCAGCGAAGAGTTGAGGCAGCCACGTTTATGTCTGCATTCTTGTTGTAAAGAGAGAGCAAACACTCCCATTGTCACACGAACCACTGACGCTATCGAAGCAGCTTCCCAGAGAGAAGCTCAGCAGATTTTGTAAACATGCCCTCCCACTCCCAACCCCTCGTAGCCACCTCCACCCCCCCCCCAAGCAGGGGTGAGCAGTTGTGTATCCTCCCATAAAAAATGGAGAAACGGAGGCACTGCGAGGCCCAGGGCTCTGTCCCTGAGTGTTCAGGCAAAGCCTGATGAAGGGATAGAGCTGGGCTGGAATCGGCCCTCGGAGAACCCACCCCATCAGTGTCTCCTGGGAGCCCACAGGCCCCACGTGCTGCACCACGCCCTGTAGAGAATGCAGGGCTGATGTGTGCGACCTGAAGACCCAGTCACAGACGGTCATGTCGATGACACTGTGTCCTAAAACCTTCCAGCTCCTATGCCCTTACGGAGGGTGGGTGGGCTGAGTTCACTGCCCCTGGCATAGCCCATGTTGCTTCATAGGGGTGTGCACAAACACATACACACACACACACACACACACAGGCCTGCACATCCTAACCACCCTTTAATAAGCACGAGTCTGACCCCTGTGACTTTCTGTTTGCTGGAGGCAGCTCTCCCCCTATAAGCTGTTCTTTACAACCTCTTAGCCTTTCTGCGTGTGCTTGGTGTGGTGCATGAAAAGTGGATTCTTTGTGTTGCTCCCGTGTAGAGGGGAGGCCGTGAGGGCTAGGCCTCTGCTATGTCTGGTGGGGCGTGGGGAGGGCTCCGAGGGGGCGGGCGGGGGGCGGAGGGGGGGCGGCAGCTAACTTACTCCGCCCACTTTCTCTGCCCGCCCCCCCGGCTCCAGGGGGCTGGTGGTCATGGTCCCAGCCAGTAAATTCCCAGCAGGCTGAGTGCACCCCATCAGAGCGCCTTGTTAGCTGGGCGAAGCCGAAGGGGGCCCTCTCAGCTCCTGGGAGGCCGCAGGGCCTGGGCTGGGCAGGCCAGGCCTTGGAGTCTGGAGGGTGGGTCACGGGGAGGCTGGCCCCCTCCACCCCCCAGCCGCCGACCCTCCCCGGCTGAACCTCCCTTCCGTTGCTTCCTCCCCGCCCTCCCCCCCGCAGGTGCCCATTCTGCATTTATTCCACCAACCGCCCCGCCGCCATGGAGTGCCACCTCAAGACCCACTACAAGATGGAGTATAAGTGCCGGATCTGCCAGACGGTCAAGGCCAACCAGCTGGAGCTGGAGACGCACACCCGAGAGCACCGCCTTGGCAACCACTACAAGTGCGAGCAGTGCGGCTACCTGTCCAAGACGGCCAACAAGCTCATCGAGCATGTGCGCGTCCACACCGGCGAGCGGCCCTTCCACTGTGACCAGTGCAGCTACAGCTGCAAGCGCAAGGACAATCTCAACCTGCACAAGAAGCTGAAGCACGCCCCGCGCCAGACCTTCAGCTGCGAAGAATGCCCGTTCAAGACCACGCACCCCTTCGTCTTCAGCCGCCACGTCAAGAAGCACCTGAGTGGGGACTGCCCCGAGGAGGACAAGAAGGGCCTGGGCCCGGCGTCCAAGGAGCCTGCCGGCCCCGGGGCCCCACTGCTCGTCGTGGGGAGCCCCAGGAATCTCTTGTCGCCCCTGTCGGTCATGTCCGCCTCCCAGGCCCTGCAGACCGTGGCCCTGTCGGCCGTCCACGGGAGCAGCTCAGAGCCCAACCTGGCACTCAAGGCTCTGGCCTTCAACGGTTCCCCTTTGCGCTTTGACAAGTATCGGAACTCGGATTTTGCCCATCTCATTCCCTTGACCATGTTATTCCCCAAGAACCACTTGGATCTCACATTCCACCCTCCCCGACCTCAGACTGCACCTCCCAGCATCCCTTCACCCAAACACTCCTTCCTCGCCTACCTGGGACTAAGAGAAAGAGCAGAGACTGTCTGAGGGCAGCCCGGCTCGGTACCAAAAACGGAGAGACAGAGACAAACAAGAAACAAAACAAAACCCATAAAACTTAAAACACAACCCCAGCAGGTGTATGTTGCTGCAAAACTCGCAGGCCCCCTCTGGTCTGAACCACATGGACTGTGTATCTTTAGTAAGGAACAGAGAATTGGCTCGGTGTGTTATACTATTGCATTGACATGAAAGCTGCTTTATTCAATCTCCAGAGAGGTGACCTACTGCCTACGTCTACCTTCAGAGGCATGCCCCCCAGCTACCTGCCTCCTGTTCACACCCCCTTCCCCCTACTGCCCTCACAAAGAAATGGTGTCCGGTTCAGCCCTGGAGAGAGTGTCCTTAATAGCAATCAGCACTTTGGAGGTCCACCTGCCAGTGCTTTGGGTTTTCTGTTGGGTGAGTGGGGCAGGAGGGTATCTGTGGACGTCGGAAAGGGAAGGCCCTGGGGCATTCGTCCAGGGACAGCGGTGGTCCTGGCTCCCCGGCACAGCGATGAGCAGGCTTTGCCCCCCCCCCCCTGGGTGTGTTCATCCTCTCTGGTCTCTTCCCTGAGCAACTCCGAGGCCTTCCCCTTGGGCGGCGCTGCTGCAGAGAGCCCAGGCCCGGGCATAGTTGGCGAAGGCTCAGTAGACGGCTACAGTGCTGCCGGAGATTTCCCCGAGTGCCGGCCGCCGTGGGCCCAGCCGGCTTTGCTTCGGAAGATGACAAGGAATCAAGTGACCCATCTTGGGCAGATCTCGCAGCACTGCAGCCCATGTCACCAAATGTCATAGGTGTGTGCATCCTCATGTAGGCAATGTGTACAGTTACACACACACATCGTTTTTTAAGGGCAGATTTTATATATATATATATGTATGATGTATTCATTCAGTGACTACCATTTGTTTGCAGGAAGGGGGAAAAAAAACTATGAGTCAAACATTTTAGGGTTGAAAAATCCAGCCAAGGAGATTAAACACAAACAAACTGGGTGGGGGCGGGAGGGGGAGAGGGGGTTGAATAAATTCTGGGTATAAATGCTCAGACTAAAAAAAAAAAAGAAACAGCAGTTTTGCACAGTGCTTTGGTCTTGCACTAATTTTTGTTTCTCATCTGCAAAAAAAAAGTAAAATAAAAGGAAGAAAAATGTACCTTTTATATGGAACGAGTAGACTCTATGTTTGAAAATATAGTCACGACCTCTTTGACACAACAAAAAAGGTGCTCTTTACTCTTACGGTTCAGTTCACGGGGGCCCCCCACTCACCCCCCCAGAAGTGTCCACTGTTTCTGCAGCCCCTCTGGCGACCGTGCTGGCCTTCCTGTTATCTGGGCTTCTGCATTCATTTTGCTCTCGCTGCTAGGAGGGTAACTGTACTTCGTTAAAGCTCTTATTTTTGTGGTCATTAAAATGGCAACTTATGTGCAGCACTTTATTGCAGCAGGAAGCAGACTTGGGCCGGTTGCTTTACCCTTTGCTAAGGCACTGGGTGCTTTAAAAAGAAAAGAAAAAGGCAAGGGAATCTTGGGCTGAACACATTCATTGCGATTGTATTTTTAAGACGAGAGAGTCTCCAGTGTGAAACAGGAGGAAAGAGCCGGAAGAGACGTGCTTTGTCGAATGATGGGCAATTTGGAATATAGTCGTGTATAGAAGTAAAACTAGTGTACTGGAGGATGCTTTCTTGCTGTGTTGCTGTTTTCCATCCTGTGCTATCCGAGCCCTGGGATTTGGTTTGGTTTGGTTTGGTCTGGTCTATTCTACCAGGGGGAAAGAAAAGCATCCCTCATTTTCGTCCTCTGGTCGGTTTGCATCACGGAAAACCCTTCTGAATTAGTACAGCTCCCCTGGAAAGCCAGAGACTGTGCTGTGTGTCTAGCCCTGGGTCTCTCCTCTCTTCTGCACCCAGCCCCGTTCCCCAGACCTGGCAGGTGTGCGATAGATACTCCCTCTGCCAGTCACCCAGCCTCCAGGGGGCGACTGCTGGGTGCGCTGGCAAACCTGTTTACACTAAGGAGCCTCCTGGGGTGGGGTGGGGTGGGGCGGGGCAGGAGACTAAGCCAGCTAGGGCAGGCAACCTCCACCCCTGCAGTCATGCCTCCCCACAGAGACGTTGGTTCTGGGTCACGTTGGAAGCACCATTCAACTGCGCCCTGCCAGTGTCTCAGACAGACACTAGAGACCGTTATGGATGAACACTCCAAGAATACTGGACCTGCGGGTAGGCTGGGTTTTTCTTTTTTCTTTTTTTTTTAAGCAGCGTCTTTATCCCCATCTAATGGAGAATGTGCCACTCGGCTAATGATGTGCTTTCAAAATGGCAAGGTCAGTGATGGCAGGCAGAGGCCCTCCGGGACGCCCCTGGAGGAGGTGTGCTTAGCACCAGCGGGTTGAAAACCTGCGTGGGTGGCCCTGACGACCAGGCTTGCAGGTTTCACAGTGTGCCACGTGTGCAATAGGGGGGTTCTAGAAGGAGAAGGGGCAGTGGGAGGAGACGTTTACTGCTCAAATGCCATGCATTTCACTGCTCGCCACTGAACTTGTATTTGAATGACTTTGTCATGCTTAATGTAATTGGGCGACTTTTCTAGCACTTTGGAAAGTCATCGATCTTTCCGGTAAATTATATAAAAAAAAAATTTCTGAGTGAGAAAAGGTGTTTGGAGTTCGTTTGACGTTTTATATTATTATTATTGTTATTATTAATAAAAAATATACTGCATTTTTTTCAGACTCCATCTAGATGAATATGTACCCCCTGAACTTGGTTTGCGGTTTGATACTCAGGGAAGGATGTATTCCATAGATATCCTTTCCGTGTAAAACACTAACGTCTTTGAGCAATTCACCTACTGACTAACTCCAATTCTGTCGCCACTATGCATCCGCCCATGGAAGCTAGCTTTCCTCTAGAGTAGTGCAGTTAGAACTCTAAGCACTTTCTCTCTCCTGCCTTTTTAATGCCTCACGTTATGTTCGATGATCCCACTGTCAAGGTTTGTGTACATTACTGAAAATTTGTATTGTATAAAGCTTTTTGCATTACAAGGCTGTACAGGGTCATTTTGACAGTAACTGGTATATTCCTTTGCATCTTATGTTGCATTGCCAATTTCTAGTGTATCCAGTTTGGAAGTATAATCTACTCTAATTAAAAAAAGAAAAGAAAAAAAAAAAGGTTGGCTATCCTCTGGTTTTTCTTTCTTGGTTGCCATCCTTGATGACTAGCTAGTCTCAGGGGCTTATTTGTCTTGCTTGTTCTGTGGGGTTTCTGTGGGTTTGGTTGGGTTTGGTTTGTTTGTCTTTTACTTAGCCCTATAACGCCCAGCACGTTTTTTTGTAACGTTTAATTAAAATGTATAATTATATACATTGATAACTAGGAAAGTAGAGAATAAAAGCAAACAATTTTTTTCCTGAAATTAAAAATTCAGGCGTTAAAAATAAATAAATAAATAAATAAATAAAATAAAAATAAAAATTCAGGCGTTATAGGGTTAGGGTGAGGAAATGCCCACTGCTAGTTATTAACTGCCCCGGCCCTTGTGGACAGTCCACTTGCTCAGCTGCTAGTGGAAAGGTAGGCGGTTTGAGTCTACCCTGAGGTGCCCGGGAGAAAATGCTGGAGATCCACTAACCCAGGCCCCGTAAGCCCTGTGAGCATAGTCCTCCTCTGACTCCCACGAAGTCGCCAAGAGTCCACGTGATTGCAGCTGTTTGGGTTCAGTTATAACTGTTACGTGGTGCGCATTTTGAACAGCCATGATGAGGCAAACTATGGCTGTATAAATGATTAATAACCCTGGTAAGTGATGGACTGCTAACCATAAGGTCGGCAGTTCAAACCCACCATTCACTCCGAGGGAGAAAGAGGAGGCTGTCTGCCCTGTAAAGATTTACAGCCTCAGAAACCCTATATAATTTCACTGCAAGCCGGAATCAACTCGATGGCAGTGGGTTTTTGTTTTGTTTTATTAAGGTTGAGAGCAAATCCAGCTCGCAGCACAATTATAGACAGACTCCCTCGTGATGTTTAAAAGTAATGGCCAGCCTTACTCTCATCAGCATCATTTTCTTAACCCCTTTCCCCAAAACGAAGGGCGAGGGGGAATAGCTTGCCATTTGGGCAAAGGGACCAGAGGAAGAAACAAAAGCCAGTCAAAGAAGGAAGTGAAACCATTTTTTTTAATCAATTAAAAAGTTCTGCCCATTTGAAATCTCCCCTATGAATCTATCATGGTTCATCCCCAAAATACAAAGCAGGGGCTGAGAATGCTGCGCCTGGCTCACAACTTGGCAGGCTCGGGAAGATGATGTTCTCGGCCTCAGCCAAGACACTGTGAGCCCCCCTCCACTGGACCGTTAAAGAGGATCACACATTTTATAAGGTGAAGCACTTGGAAAAACGACCCTCCCCTTTTTTCCATCTAAGAGCTATTTTCTAGGGGATTGAATACAGCTCTTTCATTTGCTACAAATACTACTTTTTATTGGAAATATTAAAAGCAGTCAGATTTCTTTGATTTTTTTTCTGGGGTTGTTTCTAGAACTCTGTGTTGGGCTGAGATCCCAAAGGTGAGCAGTCTGAAACAACCAGCCTGATCCTCAAGAGAAGAAACATGGGGCTTTGGACCGTCTGGCAAGAGTTATGGTCTCAGAAACTCCCTGGGGCAGTTCTACTATGAGTCGGCGTGGACTATTTGGCAGTCAGTAGCAGCAGCGGCAGTCGTAGAAGACAAGATATAAAACTGAAGTCTTTGCCCCAAAGCAGCCTAGAATCTGAAGATAAAATCACAGGATAAAAGTGTATCCTTGGGGATTCAGGCCACGGAGTCACTGATCACAAATGGTCAAGGCAGCTCATAAGGAATGTGGTTTATTTTGTGAGTAACTGCAATGAGCTAAGCAAGTAAATGCTCATGAAACAGGCCCGTGGAGAAACCAGGTGAGGTGATTCTAAGGACAGGGAAGCCCATTATGTCCTGGCCAAGGTCGGCACCAGGTCAGATTTTTAATTAAGGCCTCTGATGCGTTGATTTCTGGCTCTCAATTCTTGCTTGGTAGCTGGATCTGTAAAATAAGCAAATATATATCCTCACATTGGTAAGAGCTGCAAAGAGGAGAATGGAGGCCAATTGCCATAGCTCTTGAAATTATGTTTTGATAGAGTTAAGTATTAGTTAATTCTTGGTTCTCAACACAGGCCTAGAACAGAGAATCTGTCTCAATTCACTCATCAAAGTTGATTTCCTTTAAGCCAGTCCACACAGGTGACTTGCTACTCTGTCTCGTGACATCTGCATGACAGCTCCTGTCCAACCATGAAGGTCATTACACGACCTGACTCTGAAGCTTCATTCTGAATTAGGAGTGTGCTTATGACAGACCATTAAGCATCTTTGCCTCACGCCTTTGGCATATGTTGTCAGGAGGGACCGGTCCGTGGAAAAAGACACCATGCTGAGTAAAGGAGTGGGTTCACCCTCAGCAAGACGGGTGGACTCAGCCACTGCAACAATAAGTTCTGCAGCCCTCATGATGAGTGTGAAAAGACCAGTGGTTTGTGCTGTCGACTGTGGGGTTGCGATGAGTTGGAACTCACTAGATGGCATCTAGCAACAACATAAGCCATCTTTGAGAAAGACAAATTGAGCACATGAAAAATGCTCACCATCATTAGGGACGAATCTAGCAAAACTCATTAAGCCCAAAACCAAACCAACTGCCATCGAGTCAATTCTGACTCATTGCAACCCTCTAGGGCAGAGTAGAACTGCTCCCGAGGGCTTCAAGTCTGTAAGTCTTTACAGGGGATCGCTTTCTCTGCCCCCTGAGGAACTGCTTGTGTGTTCCAACTACTGGCCTTGTGGTAATAGCCCAACCCATAGCCCACTATGCCACCAGGGCTCCTGCCTACCCATTAGGATGGCTAATATCAGAAAAATGGAAAATAACCAGACCTGACATCAATGTGAAGAAACTGGAATCCTTAGCCCCTGCTGGTTGGACAGTATAGTGGCTCAGCCACTGTGAAAAGTTGGGCAATACCTCAAACCATTAAACATAGAATTACCATATGAACCAGCAATTTCACCCCTAATTATATCACTACACCCAAGAGATTTGAAAACAGAAGCTCAAAGCGAGCCATACTCACTGCAGTACTATTTACCCGAGCCAAAATGTGAAAATCAGTGTCCATCGACCGATGGCTGGATTTGACACTATTATATACATAAATGGAATGAATATTAGTCATGAAGAAAAACGAAGCCCTGATACATGGTGCCACATGGATGCATCTGGAAAAATATGCTGAGCGAAAAAAAAGTCCAACACACAAGGACAAATACTATATGATCATACAGATATGAAATACTACAAATAGGAAAACACAGAGAACCAATAATGCCTATTACTATTGGTTACCAGGGATAGGGGGAGCTGAGGAGTTATTATGTAAGGGGAGTTACGTTTCTGGCTAAGGGTTGCAAACATTTGGAATGGATGAGCGGTGATCATTGCACAACATGGTCAATGTCATTCATGTCCACTTTTAAATGGTTAAAATGACAAATATTTTGTTTCACATTGTTTTACCACACACAGATTGGTCTCAATCAGAGTTGCCCTGGAGGGGCTGCCAAAGCAGATGCCTACGCTTTATCCTGGCTGATGGGCAATGGTACACTGATTTTTCATTCCCAGGGGTAGTGTTGAGTATACCTATTTCTGAACATGATTTCTAACACCCCTTAGCAACCTAGCACACTATGATACAAGTGTTCTACACAAGAAGCAGCCAGTCGATTGAAGCAGAAGTGGTGGCAGGGCAGAATACTTGCAAGGGCTTTACAACAGGGAAGGGTACAACAGGTTCAGAGGAGGAATTTTTTTTTTAATCTGCCCAGGCTAGTTTGGCAGGTCTGACATTTCCTGTTCAAACAGTGTACTTCTGTGCTTGGATGGTCTGCCGTCGTCTTGAGTGTATCTTAAATATATTTTGCCAAATGTGGATGCTTCATCTGGCTGTGAGCTAGGGGTTAGCAAGATGGAGGTGGAAAGGGTTCACCCTGCCCAATCTTCCTGTCTCCAACGCTGCCCCTCTTCCTCCCACCAGCTGACTGCTCCCAACGTCCACCTACGGACGACAGATGCAATTGTACAGCACTGAACTCTCTGCCCACTGCCTTTCAAAGAGTCCGTTTTCTGTAGGAAAATAAATGGTCCCTTTCACAGGCATAATGAAAGCTGTTTTCATTTTAGTATAATGAAAGAATATACTAAACAGTCTTATTCTACCATTTGCTTATGAAGAGTCTGGAAACACATTATGAACATGATCTGGGTGGTCCCATTTGATGGGAAAGCACCACTTGTGTACAATATGTGATTCTCTCGTCATCACACAAGCAAAGCCAAAAGGGGACACCGAGCATCTGTGAAGGGTAATGGGAAAATACAGTAACAGTTGATAATGACATTTGAACAACAAAATGAACACAATGATCACTGAACTCTGGAGCAGAGAGGTTCAGTGAAAATGAGGAGGACCCTCACGGGATGGCTCGGCAGAGCACCGCAACAATGGGCTCAAGCTTCACAGTTGAGGATGTTACTGCGAGCTGAAGCACACCCCACGGCACTCAAAGCAGAGTTGATCATGATGACGTAGATGGAATGATGCCTGCAGGAGTGAAGCGCCAGCGACCTTCACTTGCCGATGAGGCACAACTCAAAATGGGAAGAAACAGTTTCAAGCATCAAGTAATAATTAAAACTTGGAATGTACAAGGGATGAATCTAAGGAAAGTAGAAGTGGTTAAAAATGAAATGGAATGCACAAAGCTTGATATCCTATGCATTCGCTGAAATGGCCATTTTGAATCAGATTCATAGGGTTCATTTACTATGCTGGAATGACACAATCTGGAGGAATGGTGTTGCCTTCATCATCAAAAAGGACATTTCAGTATCTATCTTCAAGTACAGTGCTGTCTGTGATAGTGTAATATCCATCCACATTGAAGGAAATTTTATCCATAAAACTATTATTCCAATTTATGCACCAACCACTAAAGCTAGTGATTCAGAAAATGAAGAATTCTACCAATGTCTTCAGTCTGAAATTGATCAAACATGCAGTCAAGATGCACTGGTGTTGGCGACTGGAATGCAAAGACAGAAACAAAGGGGAAGGAACAGTAGTTGGAAAACATGGTCTTGGTGATAGAAATGAAGTTGGAGGTCACACGATAGAATGTGAAAGACCAATGACTTCTTCATTGCAAATACCCTTTTTCAACACTTCAGTGGATATTTAGTTCTGACAGAATACACACAAACCAAGTTGGTAATATTTTGGGGAAGAGACAACAAACTCAGAGATAAAGCAACAATAAGAGATCTAAAATTGATGGTGAGAAGGGCATATAATGCCTGGTGGGGTTTAATCAAGTGTATTGATCCAAGAGGAATTATGGAGAGCTAAATGGAGGGTGAGCATGATAGTGGGATAGGAGGAAGGTGAAAGGAAATAGAGGAAATAAATAGGAGGCAAGAGCTATTCATAGAGGTATAGCTATAGGCATGTGTATATGTAAATATACTAATTTATAATATAAGGGATAGAGGCCAATGTACATAGATTTATATGTTAAGTGTTAAGATATCAGACAGACTTTGGGCCTTTACTCAAGGCCTCCCTTAACACAAGAACACTTTGTTCTGATAACCTGGCACTCTTTGATACTCACCTTCCCGACACGATTGCAGAAGACAAAATGGGGGCATAAGCAAATGTGGTGAAGAGAGCGGATGGTGCCAGGCTATCAAAAGATATAGCATCTGGGCTCTTAAAAGCAGAAATCCAGCAGGGAAGCAGATAAATCCACATAGAAGAAGTACACCATCTGGTGTGATCATGAGGTGTCGACGGGATCAGGTATCTGGTATCAAAAGATCCAAAACAAACAACTATATCGATGCCAAAGAGGGGAGTTCGAATGGAGACCCAAAGCCCATCTGTAGACATTTGGATATCTCCCCACAGAAGGGTTATAATAAAGGCATGATTCAACCAAGGTGCAGGATAGCACCAATGAATCACACATCATTCCTCTAGTTCCTGAATGCTTCCTCTTCCCCACTACCATGACCCAGTTCTACCTTACAAATCTGGCTAGACCAGAGAACACACATTGATTGGTATAGATAAAAGCGCTCGACACATGGGATTCAGGAAAGATAAGCCGCTCAGAAATAGTGAGAGTAGTGAAATCATGAGGGTAGGGGGATGGTTGGGGAGGGAGAAAGGGGGACTCCAACACAAGGTTAGATATATAGCACCCCCCACAAGGGGACTAATAACAGAAATGGGGGTGAAGGGAGACAACAGTGTAAGATATGAAATAATAAAAAGATGTAATTGATCAAGGATTCAAGAGGGTCAGAGGGTAGAAAAAGAGGAGCTTATACTCAGGGCTCAAGTAGAAGATGTTTTGGTAATGATGATGGCAACATATGTACAAATATGCTTGATACAATTGATGATGTATGATACAAAAGCTGTAAGAGTCCCCAATAAAATAATTTTGAAGATAGAGTTGATGCATTAAACACTAATGACAGAAGACCTGATGAGCTGTGAAAGGACATCAAGACCATCATTCATGAAGAGAGCAAAAGGTCATTAAAGACAGGAAGGAGAGAAAAGATCAAAGTGGGTGTCAGAAGTGACTGAAACTTGCTGTCAATCATCGGGTAGCTAAAGCAAATGGAAGAAATGATGACGTCAAAGAGCTGAACAGAATATGTCAAAGGGCAGTTCAAGAAGACAAAGTCAAATATTATAATGAAATGGGCAAAGCCTAAATTTAGAAAACCGAAAAGGAAGAACACACTGGGCATCTCTGAAAATGAAAGAACCCAGGAAAAAACTCAAGCCTCAAAGTGCAATATTGAAAGGTCCTATGGGCAAAATACTGAATAATATAAGCAGCGTCAAATGAAGATGGAAAGACTACATAGAGTCACTGTAACAAAAAGACCCATTTCCAGAGATAACATGAGCCAGCGCCAATGCTGCTCAAGGAACAAGTCCAGGCTGCACTGAAAACCTGAGCCGCACCTGCCCACAGCTTCTTCCTGGATCCAAGGCTAACTAGCCTAAGAAGTCAGCCTTTGAGTTGGTGAAGAGGATAAGTGTGCAATCCAATTATCCTATTTGGCTTAATGTGGCCATTTCTCTCGGGGGGGGGGGGGACTGCATCCACTGTGTCAAGCACATTTTCCTATTTGTTGCCTTCCTCATTTTCAAAACATTTTCTATCTACTTGAGACCTTGATATTGACTGATTTTTACCCACCCTCCCTCCCTCATGTACCCTTGATAATTTATAAATGATTATTTTTTCATGTTTTACACTGACCAATGTCTCCCTTTGCCCACTTTTCTGTTGTCTGTTCCCCTAGGAGAGGGTTATGTATAGATCACTGTGATCGACTGCCCCTCTCTCCTCCCACCTTCCCCTTACCATCCTGGTATGATTGGTCCTGAGGGGTTTATCTGTCCTGGATTCCCTGTGTTTCCAGCACTTATCTGTACCAGTGTCCATGCTCTGGTCTAGCTGGATTTGAAAGGTAAAATTGGGGTCATGATAGTGGGGTGTGTGTGTGAAGAGCATTAAAGAACTAGAGGAAGTTGTATGTTTCATTGGTGCTATACTGCACCCTGACTGGCTCGCCTCTTCCTTCTGACCTTTCTGTAAGGGGATGTCCAATTGTCTACAGATAGCATTTGGGTCTCCACTCCATACTCCACTTAATTCACATTGATATGATTTTTTGTTCCGGGTCTTCGATGCCATTGACACCTCGTGATTACACAGGCTGGTGTGCTTCTTCCATGTGGGCTTTGTTGCATCTCAACTAGATGGCCACTTGTTGATCTTCAAGCCTTTAAAAACCCATATGCTATATCTTTTGATAGCCAGGCACCATCAGCTTTCTTCACCATGTTTGCTTATACACCCATTTTGTCTTCAGCGATCATATGGGAAGGCTGAGCATTGCGGAATGCCCGGTTATTAGAACAAAGTGTTCTTGCATTAAGGGAGTACTTAAGTAGAGGTCCAATGTCTGTCTGCTACCTTAATACTTAGCATATAAATATATATACATACAACCATGTCCCTATCATTATATAAAATATATTTACATATGTACATGCCTGTACTATGTAATATGACCATTTATTTAGCCTCTAAAGCAATGTTGGCTACCTACCTAACCTATTGAATTAGATTGACTCACTTCATCCTCCAGGTCCCTCTGTCAGCTCCCCAAAAGGACTGAGGAGCATTTATCAGGGTATTAAGGAATGGAGTAGTTGGCCTAAGAGAAGTAAGAAAAGGTCCTGTCCTCTATACCATAGGGCAGGGGTCCTCAAACTTTTTAAACAGGGGGCCAGTTCACTGTCCCTCAGACCCATTGGAGGACCGAACTATAGTTTTAAAAAAAACTATGAACAAATTCCTATGCACACTGCACAGATCTTATTTTGAAGTAAAAAAACAAAACAGGGCAAAAACACCCGGCGGGCCAGATAAATGTCCTCGGCGGGCCACATGTGGCCCGCAGGCCATAGTTTGAGGACCCCTGCTAGGGTCTCTTTAAAGTCCTCTTTGGAGTTTGCATTTTAATTTCTTTAATATAGCAGGTTTGTTGGGGGGGGGCTTTTTGACGGGGGTCAAGTAGCACCTCACCTTAGAGAAACTCCTTGGCATAGGAAAGTCACAAAACCAACCAACTACATGCTGTCAAGTGGACGCTTATTCACAGTGCTTCATCTATGTCAGATGTAGAACCGCGCTCCATAGGGCTTCATGGATGATTTTGTTTGTTTTTTCAGGGAGGGAGGCCACCTGGCCTTCCTTCCAAAGCACGTCTGGGTAGACTGAAACCATCCATCTTTGTGCCAGCATCCATGTGCTTATCTATGTTCAGCTCTCAGTCAAGGGTGCCCAAATGAAGCCAGAGAAGAGGAACCTCAAGCCAAAAGGAAAAGGATTTCTGGTTCTGACAGGTCCCAATATTCTAGGACTGTAGAGCCCTGGTGGCTTTGGGCTGCGGTCCACAAGGTCAGCAGTTCAAAACCACCAGCCACTTCTCTGGCGAAAGATAGGCTTTCTACTCCTGTAAACAGGTACAGTCTCAGAAACTCACAGAGGCAGTTCTATCCTGCCCTAGGGTCTCTATGAGTTGGCCTCAACTCCGTGGCAGGTGTGTTAGTCTGGGTAAGCTAGAGAAGCAAATCCATAGAAACGCATATGTGTATGAGAGTTTTACATAAAGGGTAATTGTACATTAAGAAAGCATACCAACTTAGTCCATATCAAGTGCATAAGTCCAACGTTAACCCATATGTCAGATATCAATCTATAAAGTCCTCTTCAGACTCATGAAACACGTACATTGACTCTGAGTGCAGAAAGATTACAGGTCAGTGGGTTGGAAGTCTTCTGTATCCAGCGGCAGTAGAAGCATCTCAGCACGGGCAGGGGTCTCCACATGGCTTCTCCAGGTCAGGGAACTAGCGTAGTTCCATGTGTCTTGTCAGTAGAGTATCTACCTGGGAGTCGACAGAGAGAGATGTGTCTCCCGCTTCCAAGGAAGAAATACAGGATTTCCCAGAGTTCTCAGGAGAAGCCACATGGACTTCCCTGATGCAGTCCTGGGAACAGACGGAGCCACACGAGACCCCTGCCAGTGCTGAGATGCTTACAATGCCACTGGATCCAAAGACTTTCTACCCACTGGCCTGTGATCGTCCTGCATTTGGCATCACTGCATGTGTTTTGTGAGTCAGAAGAGGACTTTATAGATTGGTCTCAGACATATTGGCTAATCTTGGACTTATGGACTGGACTGTGATGTTCCTTCAATGTTCAATTGCTCTTGTATATAAATAAACCTGTCTCTTAGGCACATGGGAGTTTCTAAGGATTTGTTTCTCTAGTCTACCCAGACTAACACAGCAGTGAGTGAGGTTAGTTGGGTGAGTGGGCCCAACAAAGCCCTGACGAGACATAATGAGCTCACATTTGCTTGCCATTTTCTCTGTGCACAGGCTAGAGGAGGAGGAGGTAGAAAGCGGCTGGCTGTGAACTGAAGCAGTCATCTCTGGGTTTTTCCACCTCTCACAGTCCTTTCCTTCTCAGACGCTGGGACTTGACCTTGGCTGATGACCAAGCAGCGTCAGAGAGACAGAGGGCACATACAAAGCATAGGAGAGAAAGGCTTAGAGTGCAGGAAAAAACATAATAAATATGTATGTGTACGTGAGCAACCAAAGGGGGTGGGGTGGTTTGCAGTTGCTTTTAGATGCCATTGAGTCAGCTTCAACCCATAGCGACATAACTTCCAGCATCACAGCAACACACAAGCCACCGCGGTAGGACCGACTGACAAACCAGTGAGGGAAACATCAAAAGGAAGGCCACAAATTTTGTTACGCGGTGTTTTTTCATGTTCATTTTCCTTTGTGAGTCTGAAAGCACAAGTTGATGGAACAGTCTAATATATGAAAAGAATAATTATGGGCTCAAGAAATCTCATTAATCAAAACACCCCTTGTGCATCTTATCGACTCTGAAAGTGTATGGGGATAGCCACGGTTCCTCGCCAGACTATCAGTCAAGGGCCCACTCTTTGTGGCTTCAGACAATAGACCAGCAGAAGCAGTGTCTAAGCACAGAGAAGACTGGGTACATGAAGGGGTCATATGCTTTTTAAGTGGGCAGAATGATCATTTCCTGCTGATGAAAGACTTTACCCTCTGGTTTGTCTCCTGCGGTGATGTAAACAATGAATGCACTAAGCTGCTGACTGAAAGGCTGGGGTGCCTGGTCAATTGGTTGACTACTTCAGGGCTGTAGGGGGAGGGATGCAAATAAGCAGAGATCTACTCTGACACACCTGAGGGCACCATGGGTAAGAATCAATTCCATGGCGATTGCTTGCCTGCTTTGTTCTTTTGCTTTCTGCTAATTTGCCTGTGCCTAAGAGCCTGGATTATATACATCCATGAGTTTGTGCCAGGCAGGATTCTGTTTTCCAATAGGAACACCTTACTGTACCCATAACCCCACCCTCTTCATTCTTCCATATGTTTATGCTTCAAACACGTGTTCTTCACCATTCCAACTAGCCATGTTCAGAAGCATGGCCATGCCTTCTCTTCCACCCATGCCTGTCCCTGAGTATCCTTCTATTCTAACCCCGATCCCTTTTGTTATTTCCTCTCTCCTTTTCAGTCATTGGAAGCCTTAGTGGTCTCGTGGCTACAAGATGGACTGCCAACCAAACCAAAGGTCAGCAGTTGGAAACCACCACCCAGCTCTGGGTGAGAAAGACGGAGCTTTCTGCTCCTGGCGAGAGTTAGTCTCAGAACTCACAGGGGAAGTTCTGCCCTGTCCTATCTAGGGTTACTATGAGTTGGCTTCAACTTGATGGCAGTAAATTTGATTTTTATTCATTGCACTCGAACAAACTGATATGAATCCTGTATAAATGTCCTTATTTAAAAAAAAAAAAAGGAGACCCACACAGAGAGGAAGAGAGCCATCTGATGGAGGAAGACACTGGAGTCCTGCTCCCACAAACCAAGGAATGCTGGGAGCTACGAGAACTACAAGAGAGAAGGGAGACATTTCCCCTAGAAACGGCGGTTCTCAACCTGTGGGTCGAGACTCCTTTGGGGGTCGAATGACCCTTTCATTGGGGTTGCCCAATTCACGACAGTCGCAAAATGAGTTATAAAGGAACAATGAATATAATTTTATGGTTGGGGGTCACCACACCATGAGGAACTGTGTGAAAGGGTCACGGCAGGAGGAAGGGAGAGGAACCACTGGCCGGGGGGCTGCGGAGGAGCATGAGCATGTCGGCACTCATCTCGGACGTCCAGCCTCCAGAGCTATGTGAACATAAATGTCTGTTGGTTTAAGCCTCCTGTTTGGTATTTGTTACAGCAGCTCTAGGAAACTGATACTTTTGGTCAGGTTAGCATGCCCTGAAACAAAATCATTGTCATCTTCTCCCTCCAACGTGCCCCTCATGGCATATTCTTTCACTGCAATAACCCACCCTCCAAGTTACACAAGCTAGAAAACTTCAAGTCAACTTTGTCCCTTCCTATTTCCTTTCCTTCTTTCTCTGTCTCTCTTGCAACTAATCTAGCATAAACAAAACAATCCTGCTTATTTTCTCTGCCAACTATTTTATGAATCTAGCCTACTCTTTCATTCTTAATATCCCGGTGCATCCCTCACCTGCTCCATCACCGTGCTTTTCCCTGTGGCTAGGACATTCATGTGTAGAAAAGGTCTTGAAAGGTATCTTCCAGAGTTCAGAATAAAATTAGTGGTCAGGCCTGCAAATGCGAAGGTGATATTGAAGCCAGCAGAAGGGGTATAGTATTGTGGTGGGAGCAACAATGTGAACGTTGAACACTGAATAAGGAAGCTAGAAGAAGAATAGATGCAGTTAATTGTGGTGCTGGTGAAGAACATTGAAAGAACCACGACTGCCAAAAACAATAAACCAATCTTGGAAGATGTACAACCAGAATTCTCTTTGAAGACAAAGGATGCAGAGACTCAGTCTCCTGTATTGTGGATATGTTATCAGAAGAGACCAGTCCCTGGAAAAAAGATGTCATGCATGGCAAAGCAGATGACTCGCAACATGATAGACTGACACGGTGGCTGTAATTACGGGATCCAGCATCGGAATACTTGCAAGTATGGCACAGGACCGGGCGGTGTTTTGTTTCATGCAGGGTCGCTATGAGTCGGCACCTAGCAACAACCACACCAGCAACAACAAAGTACCCAAGAGAGAACCTGGGAGATGCCAACTTTAAGGAAAGAGACGTGAGTAGTCTTTGAATGAGCAATCAGAGAACGTTGGAGACGAGCAAGGACAAAGAGGTTTTTGTGTAAGTTTCTCCAGAGGATGAGTAGGGTGAGATAGAATATCCCAGCCTTGGCCAATTCCATAACCTTCAGTGATCTTACAAAGGCAGCTTTAGTGCATTGGGCAGAAACCACATCACAAGAGGTTCATGAACGAGTTGGTGGGGAGATGCTGGTGATAATTAAGCATAGAAGAGAATCGTTTAGACTTAACTAGCCAGTTGTCCTGGATTCGATTCAGTCCTGGTGACCCTGTGTGTGTCACATTGCAACTGTGCTCCATTGAGCAAGTTACCTTTCTTCTGAGCTTCTTCTCGGTATGTTCAAACTGCCAGTCTGGTGGTGACCAGTCGAGCCCTTTTGCACCAGAATACCTAACACTTGCTAATGGATACCAAATCTCCCCTTCCCTCGGGAGGGAATCAAGCCTTTGCCTATACCCTGTGTCACATGTGCTCAAAGAAGAGAGGCGCACGTTGCTGATATTTCAATGCCCAGCCACACTCCAAACTCATGTTCCATCTCCTCGTGGGTGTAACCCATTCATTGAAGGGCAGGCAGCCCTCCTGCTTCCCTTTCACACCATCACCGGAATTGCTCTCTACCAGGACCACTTCCTGTTCACCAAGGGCATCGGCAGCAAATGGAGGTCAAGGATAGAATTTTGTACCATATCTCCTAACTGTCAAAGGTAAAGAAATGCAAACACGGTGGCCAAGGGGTGCAAAGTTTCCCACCCTATGACCAGAATGCTAACATTCAGATTCCAGTCTAGAAAGATGAAGGCGTACGTAGAAGAGAATGTGATAGGATGCTGCCTAAAAGAAAAGAAAACGAAAAACATAATAAATATGGCCCAAGGGCACAGACGCAGGCACCAAATTCCAGAATATTATTCCAAGGAGGTAGACTTTGAAGCTTCAAAGAGGTTGTTTATGTTGGAGCCCGGGTCTCGTGTTGCCCTGATTAAACTCTCCCTCGCTGATGCATTCCAAACCTGGCCTTTATGAAGAGGGGGCTGCTGTTAGCGGCCCTTGAGTCAGCTCTGACTCACGACAACCTTATGCATCGCAGAATGTAAGCGGTCCTTGGGAAACAGTGGGTGTCAAATCCTGTGCAACTGCACACCAGTTCCAGGCAGGGGAGAGAGAGCTATAAATCAATGACCTTCCCCGCTCTGCTGGCCTCGCTTCAAAAGGAAAGTAATTAATAAATAGCTCTCATAAGAAATCATGGAAAGAAAGGTACTGGGTGTTAAGAGCTGGAAATGCAAGAATCTGGTTTTTATTAGGGATCACGAGAAAATGATTAATTCATGCCAGAAGCACAAAGATCAGCATGATCCTATTGAAAGCGTCCCTCCTAAAGAGACCATCTGGCTCAGCCTGGCAAAGCACACTTTGAGAAGAAGAGTGTGTGTGACCGTGGAGGGCTGGACCATTGAAGCGGCACATCCAGAAGGGAGTAGAGACAACAGGTTCACAGGGAGACTTCTGCTGGACACTTGGGAGGTATTTCTCTGGGAGTGAACCTGTGCTCAAAAATGAGAGCCTACATTTTCAAAACAAGGTGCGGTGTTTTGGTTTCTTTGACTGGTTGGTTTTCAGAAACACTCTCTTTAAAAAAAAATAAATTCTTCCACGGGGAACCAAAGCACAGAAGGGGATTTACCGGCAAAGGTATTGATAGATCATCAATTGCTTAGTGGAGAGGCTGGAGGAAAAATGATAAGGAATGAAAAAGATCGAATGAATTCAGAGCCACAGTCAATGATAACCAAAAGGAAAGCCCGCTGTCATCGAGTTGACAGGGGCTCATGGCGACCTCTGTGTAGCCGGGTAGAACTATACTCCATGAGGTGCTGTTTGTTTGTTTGTTTGTTTGTTTGTTGGGACTATAGCCTTCACAGAAACAGATCACCAGCCTTTCTTTCAAGGTGTCACCCGGTAGGTTTAAACTGACAACCTTTAGGAGAGCAGTCCAGCAAAACTCATCTGTACCCCACCACTGCCATCTTGCAGATTCTGGCTCATAGTGACCACACACGGAGTTGCTGAGAGGCTGTCAATTATCACAGGAGCAGACAGCCTCGCGTTTCTCCTAAGGACCAGCTGGCAGGTTTGAACAGCCAACCTTGCAGTTAGCATCTCAGTGTTCAGTCCACTGCGCCACCACAAAAAAAGGCCTTCTATTGTGGATTAACCAAAAATTGAAGAAACAATACCTATAAATTATAAAGCAACCGCAATTTTCTCCATTTTTGCAGAATGCAAGTTTTAGAACCTCAGACTGTCTCCTCCTCCTCCTCCTATTTATTTTTCTTCTTCTTTTCAGAAAGGCAGGGACGTGTATAACTTGGAAGCATTTCCACCCTCTGGAGATGGTTCCAGCACTGGTTATACACAAAGAAAGGGAAACACTGCATTCCAGAAAAGAAGTGTTGGTGGCAACTTAAAGAAACTGCCTGTGCTAACTTCAAGGTCAGCAGTTCAAAACCACAAGCCAGTTCCACAGGAGAAGGTGAAAGATTTCTATTCCTGTGAAAACTTGTAGACTTTAAGACTCACAGGAGCAGTTCTACTTCTGCCCCAGGGGGATGATTGATAATGTTCTCTAACATAAAATGGCAATGACGCCTCTAAGGTAGACCAGAGACATTTATAAACCATAGATGCCTGAGTGGATTTAGGGGCTTGCGCTTAATTCTCTCCCTAATCTAAGAACAATTAGTTATCATGACTGTGGTAGTTACATAATCTAGTGTCAATTTGTGAGTTGAGAGGATTAAGAGTGACGTAGCCAATGAAGCCTCTGTGTAGGCATGGCCTTCTCCTGAGAATTCTGGGGACACCTGGTTTTCCTCCTTGGAGGCGGGAGACATTACTCTATCTCTGAGAGATAGAATGCTCTTTAGAGGCAAGAATGGTAAGAGGAGAAGCCGATCCCAGGAGAAGGACCTCATGGTTGGTAAAGTGGTGGGGCGCTGAAAAAATCAGGAGACCCTCTAAGAGATTGGTTTGACAGAGTGACTGCAACAGTGGGCTCAAGTATAACAAGGACCACCTAGGGCTCTGTCTATTACGCATGGGACCATTACAAGTTGGAACCAACTCAAAGGCATCTAACACCACCCTACCCCCTGCATTTCAGAGGGAGCCCTGGTGGCACAATTGTGAAAGTACTCAGCTATTAAGTTCTATAGGTCAGCAGTTCGAACCCACAAATTCCTCTGTAGAAAAAACCGGGGCAGTTCGCTGCTATAAAGATGACAGCATGGGAAACTCAAAGGCAACTCGGTTCCCTTGGGTCACGATGAGTCAGAATTGACTTGAAGGCACACAGCAGCAACTGCATTTCTGGAGTCCCTGGGTGGTGCGCATGCCCAGTTCCAACCAGAGATTGGTGATTTGAGTCCATCCAGAGGCCCCTCTGAAAAAAGATCTGTAATCAGCTCAGTAAGGTCACAGACATGACAATGCACTCAATGCAGCAGAGACCACCATGAATCAGAAAAGATGCAATGCCACAGGTAGGCAACCTGCATTTCTTTGTCCACAAGCTTGCAAGTTCTGGCTTAAGCCACACCACCTAACAACTAAGGAGTTCAGTGTTTTCCAAAGGTGTAGGGGCTGCACCTTCTCAACCGTTACTTTCTAGCCAGAACAGCCAGATGATGCGTCCTCTGTATGTTTACAGATACCACATGCCTGATTGCATGCACATCATGCAATGTAAAATTGAATAATCTCATGTACCTCATGCAATCTAAAACTTCTAGGAGAGTTTGGACCTCATGACTAATTCTGTTTTCTTTAAAATATAAGAAGTCTACTAGCTTTCTTCTTCTTCCTTTCTTTTTTGGTACCATTTTAAAGATACCTAGGACATGATGGAGGAGTTTTGGTGGTGTAGTAAGTCAAGCATTGGATGCTAAACACAAAGGTCAGTAACTCAAAAGCACCGGCAGCTCAAAAGAGGGAAAGACAGGGCTTTCTACTCCTATAAAGAGCTAAAGTAATTTTTTTTAAAAAGAAAAGATAATGAAAAAAAAAGCTAAAGTCTCAGAAATACACAGAAGGAGTGCTATACTGCCCTATAGGGTCACTATGAGTCATATTTCCTTAATTATAGTGAGGTTTTTTCCCCTATGATATGTTAAAGAAGCTGTAGTGGCAATAGTGGGCTACAAGTCGGGTGCTAACTGCGAGGTTCAGCAGTCCAGCATCACCAGCCATTCTGTGGGAGGAAGATGAGGCCTGTTGGTTCCGTAAATATTAATTAATAGCCTCAGAAACCCACAGGGGCAATTCTACCCAGTCCTATAGGGTCGCTATGAGTCAGAATTGATTTGATGACAGTGAGTTCAGTTTTGAGTTATGACATGTCAGGAGAGACCAGTCCCTGGAACAAGACATCATGCTCAGTAAAGTAGAAGGTCAGTGAAAAGAGAATGACCCGCACTGAGATGATTGATGCAGTGGCTATGACAAGGACCTCAAACATAATCATTGTGAGGATGGTGTAGGATCAGGCCATGTTCCCCTCTAATGTACTTAGGGTCCCTCTGAGTCACAACCAACTCAACAACACCTGACAACAACATGATACATAAAACCAATTCAATGCGTGATTTCCAAGAGGAGAGTGAAAAGAAGCATAACTTGATTTTATTTGCATCGTTTGCTTTCATTTGCTCAAAAGTGCTACTGTTGATGTTCAGTCCCAGGCTTGCACCCAAATCCTTTGTCCAGCACACATCGATTCAACAGATGGAACTACAACAGCCCCAAAGTTCTTCAGTCTACCATAGCTTCCGGGGAGGGTACCAGACCTTCCACGCCAGCTTTTAACCCAAGAGTGCCGACCCGCTAGACGCTTGGTCACTGCTCTTGTCTTCTCTACCCACATCTATAATCCATGCACCAATCTACTTGGTGACAAATGAGAATATGGAAGTGAATGAAAAAATATTTTTGTCTGCATTTCTTTTTAAAATAAGTAGTCCTGAAAGAGAATATTTAGGTAGGTGTGCAAAGGATAAGGAAGAAGGAAAAGCTGAGAGTGATCTAAAAACTGTGGACCTTGGATCACCTGTTAATTCCTCTTCACCACTACGCGAAAGAAGCAGCTGTGGCTTGGGCAGGGTGCGGGTGTGAAAGAGAAGAGACAGGCAGAGGGAGAGAATGAGACTTGTTTAATCCTTTGAAACATTGTTTGTACACCTCATAGTAAACCAAAGCCCTCTTGTGGTTCAGTCTTCAGCATCAAATCCCAGAAACAGTAATGTAGCAGAAAACCGAAATCAATGAAAGGCGACATCTTACTTAGTATCTCCCTAAGGCACTAACGAGGGGAGAGTATGCTGGATGTGCTTCCAAAGTTCTTCAGAATCACCTTTCGGTATTTTCGTCCCCTGACGAGTAGAGTGCTCCCGAGAGGCAAGAATGGTGACACGTCCTCTTTCATACTTTGGACATGTCAGGAGGGACCAGTGCCTAAAGAAGGACAGCATGCTTAGTGCAGTGACGGGGCAGCAAAAAGGAGGAAGGCCCTCAATGAGATGGAGTGACACCTTGGCTGCAACAATGGGCTCAAGCCTACGAACAATCGTGAGGACGGTGCGGGACCGTGCACCTAACAAACAACAACAACAATGGGCAATGAGTCCCTCCAAGCCTTAGTTACGCGACTCTTTCTCTGTTGTTGTCGGGTGCTAGAAACTCATGTCCGGCTCATAGTGAGGCCACATGACAGAGTAGATCTCTGTTTTCTTGGCTGTGATCTTTATGGGAGAGGAAGGGCGCGTGTCCCTATCATGGAGCTGCTAGTGCAGGTGGCTCTCCACCTTCCTAAGGCCGTGACCCTTTCATACAGTCCCTCATGTTATGGTGATGCCCCCAACCATAACATTATTTCTGTTGCTACTTCATGACTGTAATTGTGCTACTGTTATGAATCGGGCCACCTGTGAAAGGGTCGTTTGACCCTGGAAGGGGTCGCAACACACAGTTTGGGAACCGCTGTGCTAGGTGGTTTGAACCGTCAATCTTTGGTTAGCAGCCAAGCATTCAACCATTTTCACCACAGGGCCACTTCCTCCTTCTCTCTATAAAAAATCAAGTGAATAAATAAACCCACTGCCACAGATTTGGTTCTGACCCATAGTGCCCTCTGATTTCCAAGGTTTTGTAAATCTTTACAGCAGCAGACAGACTCATCTTTCTCTCATGGAGTGGCTAGTGGGTTTGAACCATCCACCTTGTGATCAGAAACCCTCAGGCCTGAATTCTTCCCAGCACTCTGCTATCACAGTCTTCATATTATTAACTTACCCTTTCTAGTTCCTTCCTCTTCACCCCACATTGTAGAACTAGAAAAAGTCTCAAACTGGAAGGTGTGATCAGTCTCAAGGAAGATCAGTTTTAAAAACAAACACGCATGTAGAAATATCATAATAAAATTCCTGAACAGAGAGATGAAAAAGGAAATCCTAAACAGTACAATGTGATGCGCATAAATGACTATGCGGAGTGAGAGTCCGATCAACAGCGGAGTGCTCATCAAACCACAGCGGTCTCAAGAAAACGATAAAACAGATTATAGATACTTAGGGAAAAGAGATTTGAACTTAAGAATTAAATTACAAGCCTAACGAATGTTCAAGGAAGATATCAATATCAAGACATCCTCAGAATTAATTTATTACCCACAGACACTCTCTGATGGGGTACGGAGGAGGAACAGAGGATAACCTACCAAGACTATTCTCCAGCACGAAGAAATCCAAAAGGTTAGCTTGGGCCACAAGGGGCAAAGAAGAACAGACCCAGGTGTGATGAGGGAGATTATCTGGTACGACTCCTGTGTTCATCATCTTTATAATTCCCACCAAATGACTGGGTCGGAGCGTGCAAATAAAGTTGAGAGGACTCTAAGCCAATGATTGGTCAGGTTTGTCACCATGCTCGGTGTGAAAGTGAGCTGGCTCAGAAGCAGGAACTGAGGCAGTGGTTCTTAATCTTCCTAAGGCCACGACCCTTTCATACAGTTCCTCATGCTGTGGTGACCCCCCACCATAAGATTATTTTTGTTGCTACTTGATAACTGTAATTTTGCTACTGTTATGACTCAGGCCACCCCTGTAAAAGGGTCGTTCGAGCCCAAAGGGGGCCGTGACCCACAGGTTGAGAATGACTGAACTAGGGAATTCCACAACCACCAAAAATAAAGAAAAAAATGGCTGCCAGCAAAGTACATGATATCTCTGCCTGATGTGGTAGAGGCCGCTGAGGCATCGCAAAAGGTGAGACCGTGAGGCAGAGCACAGGAGTCATGTGGAGACAATGAGACAGTGAAGTGGGCTTCCCAGACCACAGAATGAGGCAGATGCCAAGAAGCTGATTAGCTAAGAGGTCAAGGACCTGAGAGACATACCTACCTGCTGTGTCTGAGAAGAGGTACAGATGTGGACCAAAGGACTATGTGGTAGCTCCATAATCTATTGTCAATTTTGAGATTTAAGAGGGAAAGAGATGCTTAGCTTGTCAATCAAATTGCAGCTTGATGACCTCATTTGTAGGCACTAAGGAGATAAATAGCTCACTGGAGGCAAGACACATGCTCACTCTGTGTAAGACATTCCTATGGAGAAGACACATGGAGCTACACTAGAGCCCTGGAGCTGAAGGAGCCATGTGGAGACCCCTGCCAGCACTGAGATGCTTCCACTGCCACTGGATCCACAAGACCTTCCACCTCCTGGCCTGTGATCTTTTCCTGCATTCAGCATCATTGCATGTGTGTCATGAGTCTGATGAAGAATATATAGATTGATATCAGACATATGGGCTAATAAAGGACTTATGGACTTGCTCTGGACTGGGCTGGGACATTTTCTTAATATTTAATTGCTCTTGCATATGAAGCTCTTTCTTATACACATGAGTATCTATGAATTTGTTTCTCTAGTCTACCCGGAATAACACAGACCATATCTGTGTTAGACAGGGTTCTCTAGAGAGACAAAACCATATTACTAATAATTATATATAAAGTTATAAAGATAGATATATAACACAAGAAATGAACCATTAAATTATATACAGATAGATAGATAATACAAGAAATGAACAGTTAAATTATAAAGCAGCGAGACACTAGCAGTCCTTTAAGTCTTGAGGGCTGCCAGTTCCCCTTCTTTAGAGAGAGCTGGGCTATCTATACTCAGGCAGCAAACAGCAAGGCAGGTTACCAACTGTCGGTCCCCAGCTCCAGAGATGAACATTCCAATTGTGTGGGCTTAAAGGGACCTTTACTGACAGTGACACAGTCCACAGGCTAGGCGTTCCACAGGTAGTGTACCCTTTAAATTGAGGCACAGAACAAGCAAGGCAGCCGCATGCTGGTCCAATGATTAAAGAGCAATAGACAAGCAAGGCAAGGCTCACCGAACCATTTATCTCTCCGCCCTTCAATTAATCCTACTTGTGTGTATCAGCCAGGCTGGCACAATAAACTATTGCAATATCCTTGACATATTTTTATCCTGACTTGTGATGCCGTTAGGATGCCTACTAACCTCATAACTGTGAGCAGTGTCTATTGGGTCTGTGGGAACACTGCCATGGATTCTTGAACCCAGCACAGAAGAATGGTGCATGAGAGTGACAGTTGAATGTCTCAGAATAGAGTAAAGGATGTTGGAAGGTGGAGACATTTCTCACCTGTCTTGCCTTGGGGCAAGCGACCTGGGGCTTCTCGGTGTTGCCTTAGCCTCAGTCCTGGAGTTGCCAGAGGAGTCCAGATACATCCCCCCACCCCCATGCCATTTTTCCCAACTAATTTTATTCTCATATTTTAAATCTATTTTTTAGGTTGAGAAGATAAGGTTCTAAACATTTAAAATGTAATTATTTACAGAATTAAAAAACCGCCATGTTTTAAAGTGTAGAAGTCTCACTATTAAGACAGAAGAGCCCAGTTCTTCTGTCTTAATAATAGGGAGACTTCTATACTTTTGGGCCTGTGAGACCCCTTTTTTTGAACCTCCTCAGTTCATGAGACAGAGAGGGGTGAACGTCCAGCGCACTGATAGTGAGACTGAATGCCTTCAAACTTGAGGCTCTCAGGTGATGGTGAGACTGAATGCCTTCAGACTTGAGGCTCTCAGGTGCAGTGCACCCTCCAAGCATTTAATCAGGAGAGCTTGAAGTGAGCTGTCTTTGGACTAAGAGTTATTGAAGGAATGCCCTTTGGGCATTTATCAGCAGTGCTAAAAGAGCCTTGTGACTTTGTGTGAGCAGGACAGAGGTCAAGGGGACTTGTTACAGAGTCCAAAGACCATCAGAAGGTATGCTCATGGGGATGCCTAAGAAGTGGCACTTGTGACCGAAAAATGCATTCTGAGTATTCTGACCTGTAACCTGTTAGCTTCCCAAATAAACCCCAGACTCATGAGGGGAAACATGCTTGAACAGCACCCTTTCTGGGACAAGAATCATTACAATAAAATGTGGAAATGAGAACCGTGGAATGTAGTCAGGCCCTTGCAGTCACAGAAGCTGGCTGCCTTGGACTGATGTCAGGACGACACTGCCAGCAGGTCTGAGGAGGGGAGCTGATATCAGCCCAGCAAGTTCAGCAGACTTTTTCTTCTTCCTCTGCCGACCACGTTGCATAGATCAAGTGGCTTGGCAGATAAGGAGATGAAGGGAGGCAACAATCATTAGATTTCAGACCAGCTTACCCTTAGAAAAAGTCGCCATTAGATCTGACCAATCTTCGAAGTTCATGGACAAGAGGCTTCCTACTGCATGTGGGCCAGGGCTCTGCCTAAGGGATGTCCTAATGTAAGATTTTAGGCTCTTCTAAGGCTTTCTTTAGGAGCTCTGGTGGAGTAGGGGTTATGCATTGGGCTGTAATCCAAAAGGTCAGCAGTTTGATACCACCAGCTCCTCCTCAGGACTAAGGGCAGCTTTGGCATCCGCTCGATGGCAGTGAGTTTGGGGTGTATGCCCAAAGAGCAACTGCCAGAAAAGCAGGCGTTTTCCTATCTCCAAAAATAAAGTATTGGCAATGCTTCAGGCCCCAATGCCAAGAGCTGGCCCTGCCCAGGGTAACTAATAGATGGCTAAGATGGGCAGATGCAAGAACGGAGTCCTGGTGCAAGCCTGCGTCCAGTCCAGAATGCCTCAGACAGGACTTATGCAGCTGGACAGTCCGGAAGTCAGAGGTGGGCCTCCTCCTCAACAACTGATGGAGGCCAGCTGCTGATCCCACCCAAGGGCCAGGTGTGGCTGAGAGGGGGCAGGCTCCGGTTACAACAAAGACCTTGACCTAGTGGAGGTGGCAGAGCCACTCCAGCATAGCACTGGGTCCTTGTTGACAGATTTAAGGGCATGTGAGACCCTGCCCAGAGAACGGTCCCATGGAAGAAAAGTGTTTCATAAACATCCATCTGTATTCGTCACTCAGGGCTGTGGCTGTCACCTGTCAAACCCCCCTCTTTACCCAGTGAGAGGGCTCACCTGCTAGACACAGGCCCAACCAAACTGCCTCAGTCCATGAAGGCTGTGAGAACAGCTGTCCTCCCCACTTTAATTGCCTTCCAGCTCGTCAGATGCTTCCCTAACACTTGTTGAAACCTCTGTGCCTGGCCATTAGGGCTCCAGTCTTTCCCTGACCGAAAGCTTGGCTTTGGGCTAGTTTGGGAAATTCAGAGGACTAAATATAGCAACTATTTGCAGGCATAATCACTCTATAAACATGCTTCAGTGGAACGGAGTGTCGGACCGACCCAGGTGACAGATGTCACTCAGCCGGTGTCACATCGTAAATAAAAATGAATGAGCCCATTCTCCCCCGCAGAACCAGAGTGCCGCCTGTTCACACGATAAATATTTATGAAGTCATGGCCCTTAAAAGGCTTTCTTTTACCAGGTAAGTAGACTTTCATGAAAAAGTTCTGCAGAGCTTTTCCTGCAATTATGGAGTCTTCAGAGTCGGTGTTCCAGGGGCATTCCACGAAAAAAGCAAGAAGGGAGGAAGGAAGAGACAAAGGAGCACCAATTCCAAAGGCTGCTGCACGCAGATCTCATTTGTGCCAGTCAAGGTGCATTCTCATGGAGAAAGTGACAGCCTTGTGGGCCTGGCAGAAACCAGCAGCAGCAGCATCACCAGAGCTGCTGTGTAATGAAGGGACAGGAACAGAGCCCTGCCATCGGAATTCCGACTCCTCCCACCACCACTGCCAGGAGAGGCATTGGAAAGCTCTCTCAGTCACTTTGTCATAGAAAAATGTACACCTCACCCCATTACGATGCTCCTGACAAGAATTCTAGGAATGCAAGGATGCGTGCCCGCCAGGGTGTCCTTCTGGGTGTCCGCGGCAAAGTCCATCCCTCCGGGGAATGGCACCCAAGACATGCAGCCAGGATCTGACAAGCTTTTCTTGTTTTGTGTTTTAATTGACTAAGTGCAACCTCTCCTGCAGCCAGCAGCCCTCTGCCACCTCCCATCCAAGTCACTGCAGGCAGTCCTGCAACCTATAGTGCCCATGCCATTCTCCACAGTCATGTTCACGTCGCTTTACGTGTTATTAATCTCCTCGATGTGGCCCAGTCCATCATGCCTGCGTCTTGCCCAGGGATGGCCTTGTGCCCACTCGCCCTTCCCCTCCAAACCTTAGCCTGGTTCCAGTTACCGTCAGAAAGAACTGGCCCAGCCAGTAGAAGCATCTCATTTGGCTCTAGCCTTCGGGAAGTCTTGTCCCAGAAGGAACAAGAGTCTCTGGTTTTGTGAAATGAGTCACAGGCGGACTTGACCACAGCCGCTCTGGTGAGGCCAGGGCTGCCATGTATGGTCTGTGCTGTGTGCCACCCACCTCTCCATCTAAGTCAGACTTCTCTGCCAGGATAGCCTGAGTCATAAAACTCAGCAATTTCTTCAGGCATTGGAGAGCCAGCCCTGCCTTGTGATTACTTTGCTTTTGTTTTAGGCAGCACCTGGTTTCAGTTTAAAAAACCCAAATAAAATCTCATGGTTTGGGAGTGGGCAGGAGGAGGTGGGTAGCAGAGCACAACCTAGGGGAGGGACAAGAGGAGAGAGCTACAACTGCCCCAGCAGACAAGATCCAAGATACTGGACAGAGATGGAGCCGCAGAGAAAGGGGACAGGGTACAAATGAGTTGGGCCCAAACCCTTTTGCTGCATTGGATATGGTGCCGCAAGGCTGGTTTCCCTCCCCACCTGTCCCATGCCCAAATTAGGCAGAAGTATTAAAAGAGTTAGTTCTTGACTCATAAGTCACTTGACCTTCCATGCGCCCTTTCATTTCCCAAGTCTCCTTAATAATCACACAGATTTACTTTAGATAAACCCCAAGGAAGATTCCATCTCTAACATCCCATAATTCATTTCCTTGTCTTGCATTATAAAACCAAAAGGGACTATTTCCCACACAAACTATCAGGTGATTTTTGCCTTTTAGAGGCTGGGGCAGAGGGTGGGCATGGGGTGGAGTGGGGTGGGGAGCTAAGACCAGATTATTTTTGTTAAAACCATCTGCCCAGATGTTAACATTGCTTAAAAAAAAAATCAGAACAGAGGTTTGATCAGTTATGCCTGACACCGAGTAAGAAATATAAGCACTGATGGGACGATAACTATTAATATGGAGAATTATATATTCTTGAGTAGTAAAGCCTATTAATTACAGGTTAAGACCTATCATTAGGCACTGGAGTTCGAAGAGGAGTTGTAGGCCCTGAAACGGAGGCCGGGCCCTCCCTCTGCCTGCCTTTCTCAAACAAGGCTGGCCTGGGCAAAAATCCCGGAGGTTCCCGAGTGGCTGCAAGGCTGTATTTTCAATGTACGGTTTCGGCGGGCTTAACGGAAACCATATGAAGGAATCGGGAGTCAGACCAGATGACTCGCCAGGAATGTATTTGGCCAAACCTGAGCTCATGAACAAAAATAGCCACAGTGAGTGTGCACTCGCGCGCATATTGATTGCCTTTTACTATTGAACAGAAATCAAACGGAGGGAGAAGGGGGCAATCTTAGTAATGTGCATACATGGGGGCAGGGGTCTTGGTGGACAGGAGGAGTGGGGAGGTGGCTATATTTTTAAATCAGACATAGTTCAACACACACGTACACACACACCCTCCCCTTTCCCTCCGCCCACCCACCCCCCACCCACAGGTTAGACATCTTGGGACCCTTTGCTATCCTGGAACCCTGGGTCTCCACGCAGCAGCCACGCGCCAGAAGCCTGCCCCAGCGCACCCCACAGGGGCGGGACAGACTGTGGGGGGCCCTTGGGGAGAGTGAGGGTGGTGAGGGGTGGGGGAATCTTTGTAGAAGGAGATGGGCCATAGGATGTGAGGTGGGTGTAGGAGACTGGCAGCGGGAGGGGGCGGGTCCACGTGGGTGGGGTGGAGAGGGGGTGGGAGGAGAGGAGGTTGGAGGGGAGGAGGGGCGGAACAGGGGGCAGGCGTTGGGGGGGGCGAGGGGCCGGGGGAGGGGTCGTGGGCGGGGCTCTGGGCGCGTGCGACGGCGGCGAGGGCCGCGGGGCGTCGGGCCGGGCGGGGCTCAGAGTCCGCTTGCCCCCCTCCCGGCGGCGCCTGGGGCAGAGCTGGGGCTGGCGGTGGAAGGCAGGGCGCCCGCTCCTGGGGCGGTCCCCGGAATACTAAAGAGCCGTTCTCACGCCCCGTGCCCTCCGGGGGCTCCCAGATGGAAGGCACTCGGCTCTTTGAGACCCGAGCCCACAGCTGTTGGGGCCACACCATTTCAGTGGCGCTTGCAGAGCAAAGTGATTCCAGGGACAAAATAATGGTTATAAGGGTAACTTTGATCCCCTCTTCTAGTAAGGAAAAAGAAGTAGGCGGGGGCGGGGGCATGGAACGTCCAGTCAATGGGCCCAGGTCCCCTCCTACCTCAAGGTCATTTATGAAACAAACTCTGGGCCTCGGGCTGGTGGCTTCATTTCCCAGCTCAGCGGAAGGCCAACGATCCTCCCCGGCCCGAAGAAGAGAAGGAGCGGTCCGTTTCTGAGTCGTCCAAGTAGCCGGCTGAGCTTTCAGAAGCGCTTGGTCTCTGAAAGGAGAAACACCTGGTTGGGAATACTCTCCCACCTGCAAGGGCCCGGGTGGAGGGCAACACGGAGACTTCATTTGCCTTTCCAAGCCAGACGTCACTCATGAGCAGGAGCTGGAATTGCCCGAGCAGTTCCTTCCATCTCTTTTTAACTTCTAGACTTCATGTATTGTATCTATGTCAAGAAGACCGGCTCAGTGTAAACAAGAGAAGAAAAAGACAGACAGACACACACACACACACACCCCACCCCCACCCCCACCCCCAGGAACTTTGGGAATGCCCAATGAAACCACTCACGGCCCCTCTACCCTTTTTTTTATCAGGGAGCATCTGATTTCTGGCCGTGAATTTCTCTGCTTTCCCATTTTATTGATATCATGAACTTCTGGAAGATAGGATCCAGAAAAGGCGGAATTACAACTATCTGGGGGATGGCTACCGAGGACATTCAATATCAAACGCATCCTTTTAAGTCTATTGTTCACAGTTGAAGTTTTCATTTGATCTTCTCTTGGTGCTCATGCTGAATAAATACTTAAAAAAAATTTTTTTAACCTCTCAATGCTCATCCTGACCCAAACTTTAGCACCTAGATAAAAATGCAATGTTTTACCTTCTCTAATAAAATACTCTGCCGTACTGTTTCTTTGTTTTTCAATCAGGACACAAATCCTAAAGTTTCCCAAATATGTAGCCAACTTTAACTGTGTGTGTGTGTGTGTGTGTGTGTGTGTGTGTGTGTGTGTGTGTGTGTGTGTCTCCTCATGAAAACAAGAACAGATGTAATGTCACTACTTTGTTGGGAACGGGTGACTTCAAAGAGGCTGCTGTGAGTGTGGAAATCTCGCTTCAGAGGCAGGGGGCAGTGGAAGCGCAGCAGAGACAGGCAAGTGTCCCTCCACCAGCTGCAGCCCCTGGCCAGCGATGGACTGCCTTGGCACCAGTACAGCTCCATGGAGCAAGAGGGATTCATTTCTTTAACAATAGTTAATGATTCTCCCAAGAAACCCCCAGGAGGCCAGCCGGCAGTAAATATACTTTCAGGAAATTGGCAACCCTTCTTAGAAGCACAAACCAGCCCTAGAATGAAGGGGGGAGCCCCTGGATGCCCACATGACAGAGCTTTCAGTAGACTGCCTGGCTTCAAATGTTCCCAAAGAGCTCTCTCCACTGCCTGCCACAGCACTGCCTTTACTTGGTTCAAATTCTCTCTGGGAAAGTCACTGAGTCTTAAGATAGCAAATCAAGAAGAATGCACCATATCTGGAAGGCTACCATTAACATAGACTGATTCGTTGGCGTGGTGGTTACCAATTAGGCTGCTAACCTCAAGGTCAGTAATTCAAAACCACCAGCTGCTCCAAGGGAGACAGATGAGGCTTTCTACTCCCATGAAGAGTTGAAGTTTCTTTTTTTTAAAAATCATTTTATTGGGGCCTCATACAACTCTTATCACAATCCACACATACATCAACAGTATAAAGCACATATGTACATTCGTTACTCTCATCATTGTCAAAACCAAAATAAGCAAACAAGTAAATAAAGAGTTGCAGTTTCAGAAACCCTCAGGGGCAGCTCTACCCTGTCCTATAGGGGCGCTGTGAGTCGGAATCAGACTTGATTCCGGGAGTTTGGTTTGGGTTAATTTGTTACCTGTTGTTATGGATTAAATGGTGCTCTCCCCACTTTAAAAAAGCAGTATGTGGTGGAATCTGAACCCTTGTGCCCGTGGATGTAATTCATGTGGAAACTATAGTTTCTTTGGAGCTCTGGTGGTATAGAGGACAGTAGAACAGAAATCGGAGTTTCCCAAAGCTGCTTTGGTGGTGTTATGGGTTACGCTGCTAACCTCAAGGTGCTTCAAACCCATCAGCCACTCCGTGAGATGAAGCCATGGCTGTCTGCTTCCGTTAACATTTTCAGTCTTGGACACCCTAAGCAGGGTCGCTGGGAGTCTGAACTGATTCTATGGCAATGGAAGCAAACCTCACAATGGCTTCCAAAATACCAGGCAAGATCTAAACAAGAACTCGTTCCTGCGGTTCTAAAGAAGCTTGCTTGTTGCTGTGAGGTGCTACCATATTGGTTCTGACCCATAGCTACCCAAAGCACAACAGAACCAAACGCTCCCATTCCCGCAGCACCAGCCTCACAACCGTTCCCATGCCCGAGCCCACTGTGGCAGCCACTGTGTGAAGCCATCCTGTAGAGGGCCTTCCTCTTGTGTGCTGCCCCTTGACTTTACCGAGCATGATGCCCTTCTCCAGGGACTGGTCTCTCCTGACAATACATCTAATGTATATCAGAAGTCTTGTCATCCTTGTATCTAGGGAGCACGCTGGCCATACAGCTTCCGAGACAAGACTTGTTTGCTCTTTTTACAAGAGTAGTTTCACTTTGGACCTAATTCTAAATCAGGGATTACTGCCCACCACTACCCAGAAGGACTCTTCCTGAGAATCCCCTAGGGATTCCCTGCTTGATGGTAAGACAAAGAGAATGCTTACGTGCTTCTGGAATCTTCTCATGTGGGCACTGAGGCACGTCGGAGTTTCATATGCTGGCCTTTTCATTCTTACACCTAGGGGGAGAGACAGCTGGTCAAGGTCAAGGTCAGCAGAGTCTACTGTTGTACAAGTGTCTGAAATATACTCAATTCCCAAACCTCAGCTTAGTAAATAGACCCGAAACTTCCCCTCACCACCTCTGCCTCCACCTTGACCTTCTCATGCCCACACGCTTCTTCCAAGCGGCTGTCGAGTGGCAGATATATCTGTAGAATTTCTGCCTCCTTTTATAGCCCCATCCTACCTTCCTCACTAAGGGCCCTTGTTGTGTGGTGGGTTATGTGTTGGACTGTAAACCACAAGGTTGAGAGTTAGAAATCACCAGCTGCTCCTCAGGAGAAAGATGAGGATTACAACTCCTATAAAGAGTTGCAGTCTTGATTGACGTTATCAGAATATTATTGCAAGGTTTGTCTTACCACCACCTCCCATGGTTTGTGCAAATGGTGTCCAGTAACATAAAGATTTGTTCTGTACAAGTGAATAATTCAGATATCATGATATGTAGTTAGCTTACACTTGTTCAATCTCCCTGTCTCAATTGTGTTTTAAAAACTAATCCCATGGGCCAATCATTGACACTATAAACAGAAGGTTCTTATGCTCCAGGGTGATGATCGATAAGATTCTCCATCGTAAATCAACAAGGATGTCTTTAAGTACAATTCGTTCTTACAACATGACCCTGCTCGATACTCACCCTCCTGAAGGAAGCACAGAAGATGTGGGTGCTATCGCAAAGTGTGGTGAAGAAATTAAATGGTGCTCCACTATCGGTATAGGGTCTGGGGTCTTAAAAGGTTTGTTTCCAAAAAAAGCAGCCATCTAAGTGAGACGTTAACTAAGTCCACATGGCAGAAGCACACCAACATCCGTGATCCAAGGATTGTAAATTATATCATCTGGATCCAGAGGAAGGAATAGTATCAGAGCTTAAATTGTGAGGTTCTGGTGTGCAGAAGGGATGGATGGCAGTGGAAGTCTAAAGTACATTTGCATGATCTACCCCGGGAATAAGCCTCCGGTGCTTTCCCTCTAACCGTAATTGAGGGATGGGAATAAGCTGGTGATCAGACAGAAAATATTGGAGACACAACTAAAGTAGATTAAAGTGACAAATCTGACTTCAACAGTTAAAATATTGCCACTTGATGTCCCCTCTGATACACTGTGGACTTCATCTAGTTTTTAATATTTTCTATGGGTTGTTTCATATTGGGTCTTATCTCTGTTGTATCTTGTCATTATGGGTAGCCTTCTTGAATGTTTGTTACATGTTTCTAGGTATATGAGGCCCAGGATGGATGAACCTATAGCGGCAACTAGAATAAAGGGTTCTTGGCAGGTGTGGTGAGGGGGTGGTGGTGGTGGTGGTGGTGGTGGTGGTAAAAGGGGAACTGGTATCAAGAGGAAAGAAAATGTTTTGAAACTGATTTTGGTAGGAATTTTACAATACTGCTTGATGTGCTTGAACCATGGAATGGTATGATGTCTGGATTAACTCCCAATAAAATGGTTCGGAGACAAACAAAAAAAGAGTTACAGTCTTGGAATCACACGGGGCAGTTGTACGCTGTCCCACAGTGTCACCAAAAGTCAGAATTGACTTGATGGCAGTGAGTGAGCATGTGAGAAAACTTCTTCATTGTTAGCATGGACAGGCATCCCAAAACATTGCCATGGAGTCGATTCTGACTCCAGGCATCCCTTTACAGGGTTGGTTGGTTGTTCTTTTTTTAAAAACAAACAAACACAGGAGCAGACCCCCTCTGCTTTCTCCAGAAGGACCGCTGGTGGGTTTGAGCATCGCAGCGAGCAGCCCAGCACCTAACCCAGAGTGCCACCAGGGTGGGTCACAGGAAGAAGGAGGAGGAAATGCAAAAAGTCTTAAAGGGCCTCGGACTCTGGAAAGTATGAAAACATCAGCTGAAGAACATCATTAAAATAAAATCAGACATTGGATAGAATGTGGCAGCTCAGTTTGGGACTTACATGATATTTTAGAATTTGTGGGTACAACAGAGTCAGCAAAGAGAATTTGATGAGCCTGCAAAGAAGAGAGAGAGAAGCAACCAGTCACTTCAACAATAGAATCCCACACCTAGTTTACTGCAGCGAGTCACTTCTCACCCACAGCCACCCTAGGACAGGGTAGAGCTGCTCTTTCTGAACTGTACGTCTTTACAGGGGCAGACAGCCTCATCTTTCTCCCGGGGAGCATCATGTGTGTGCTGACTGCTGACCCTGTGGTTCACAGCCTGACCACACAACCCAACTATGTCACCAGGGCTCCTTTCTACACCAACAGAAAGCTAATAAAATTCCTCTTCCAGGGATGTCCCTCCTCCCCATCCCTTCATTCAAAGAGCATCTTAATGCTGTTGTAAGAGAGGTGTTAGATTTGTCATCTGTTGCCTCAAATTCACACAAGGAAATAGATTACTGACTTGACCAGCTTTTTTTAGGAGACAGGACTGCAGACGCACAGAAGACTCATTCACGGCCGTCGAGTTGATTCCAATTCAGAGCGACTCTCTAACTCAGGGTCAAAGTGCCCTTTGGGTTTCTGAGGCGGTAACTATGGGAGTAGAAAGCCGTGTCTTTCTCCCATAGAACAGCTGATGGTTTTGAACTTATGACCTTGCGGCTCAGCACCCTAACTGGCTACCAATCTGCCACCAGGGCTCCTTGAACACAATACAGTCAACAACACTCTGACTCAAACTTTCCCCACACTCATACCTGGGCAGGTGCCTGGAAGCTAACAGGTGACCCAGTAGAAGAATTTGCTATTGGTGATGTTTGTTAGTGGCCATGGAGTTGGCTCAGATTCATGGACACCCATGTATAACAAAGGGTTGCCTGGTCCAATCTCATAGTCATTGGTATGTTTGAGACCATCATTGCAGCTAGGGTTATCTGTAAGCTTACAAGAGCTTCAGAGCATCGATGCATGATCACGTATATGACTGCCCTTCACAATTCAATGTAAGTGAAGTCATTTCATATGTTCTTGTTTAGGTAACTGGAAGTTTCTTGTTTAACACAGAAATAGAAATTTTAACTCATTTATTCTACTCATTCAGGTAACTTTAGAGTAACTTGGCGGAAGATCAGTAGATGTTTACATTAGAACTACAAATGATGGCATGATATACCATATGCAAATTACAGTTATAATTTTTTTAAGGATGCTATAGAGAAAAGTTAAGACTACAAAGAAGAACAAAATATTTTCCTATTTTCTCATCGATAATTCATACATCAGACTAAGGCTGACAGTGAAAGCCCAAAATTGATTGGCATAAATGCCACAGGTACTAAGCCTCCACTGAATAGTCTCAGACCAAGCACCAGGGAGGGGGAAAGTCCGGCCCACAGACAGAGTATATCATAAAGTGAATTATTACAGAAATGGGTAAAATTTTTAACATCTTATCATTTATTTTTTAAATCCATTCTTAATGGTTCTATTTTTTATTATTTTCTGCCCTCTTTTGGATACAGAAAAAAATGTAACACTGAACAAATGGCATAAAAATGTTTAATGAAACTTAATCTGCTACATAAACTTTCACTGCAAACATAAGATAATTATATTTTTAAAATTATACTTTGTACATCAATCACAAACTATTCTTTTATCCTTCCTACCATCAACTGTGTCAACTTGTCTTTAACTTCTGTACGTGATCGTATCTTAAGCTGAGGTTAAAGGAATGAAAGAAGAAAGCAGAGCCATCCCAATTCAGACTGAACCCACTGCTCCACCACTCTGCCCGCCATTGCCTAGCAGTTTCCTTATTCACCCGGTTTCTCAGTGCGGAGTGCATGGTAAACAGCATTCTACGCGCTGGACACACGGGAGCTAACAAAACAGGTCAGAGTGGATGTCAGAGGAGGTTCTGAAACTTGCTTTGAATCACGGAGTCGCTAAGTCAAATGGAAGAAATAATGAGGTCAAAGAGCTAAACAAAAACTTTCAGAGACCACCTTAAGAAGACAGAGTAAGATATTATAATAAAACGTGCAAAGAGCTAGATTTCAAAAGTCAAAGATCAAATCGAACTACCATTGGCAATATTGAACTCTTCTATGGGTAAAATACTGGATGATGCACGAAGCATCGAAAGAAGAGGGAAATTATACGCAGATCCACTGTGCCAAAAAGAACTCGGCAACACTCCACCAGTTCAGGAGGTAGCAGATGAGCAACAGCCAGAGAAGTTCAAGCTGCACTGAAAGTATTAACCAAAAACAGGGGTCCCGGAATTGATGCAATACCAGTGGAAATGTTTCAACCAGCTAATAAAACACTGGAAGCATTCGTCTGTGCCAGGAAATTTTGAAGACAGCTTTGTCCATGACTGGGAGAGACCCATATCTGTACCCACTCTAGAGAAAGGTAATCCAGCAGAATGCACAAAGCATAGAACAATACTCACTGCTATCACATACAAGTAAAATGTTGCTGAAGATCCTCCAACAATGGTTACAGCAGGACATTCACAAGGTGCTGCCAGAGGCCCAGGTTGGATTCAGAAGTAGACGTAGAACAAGGGTTATCATTGCTGATATAGATGGATCTTGGCTCAAAGTAGAGAATACCAGAAAATTGTTGACTTGTGTTTTATTGTTTATGCAAAGACACCCAGCTGTAACAAACTATGATAGCCTTGAGAAGACTGGGAATTCCAGAACACTTCACTGGGCTCATGTGGACAGAACTTGTACATGGACAGAGAAGCTACTGTGCAAACAGACCAAGGGGTTGACATCGGGAAAGGTGTACATCAGGTTGTGTCCTGTCACCACAGTTATTCAGTCTGTATGCTGAGCAATCAGAGAAACTAGATGCTATGAAAAGAATGCTATACCAGGACTGGAGGGAGGCATTAAGAACCTGCGATTTGCAGGTGACACGACCTTGCTTGCTGATTGTGAGGAGGACTCGAGGCACTTGCTGATGAAGGATTGAATCCTTCAGTATGGATTACAACTCAATGGCAAGAAGACCCAAATCCTCATGAGTAGACCAATAGGGTAACATCATGATAAACGGAGAAAAGATGGATATAGTCTTGCTCGGATCCACAATCAATGCTCATGGAAGCAGCAGTCAAGAGATCAAAAGACGCGTTACATTGTATGCATCTACTGCACAAAACCTCTACCAGTGTTGAAGAGCAAGGTTGTTACATCGAGGAGTAAAGTGTGCCTAACCGGAGTGGTTTTATTTTCAATCACCTCATAGGCGTGTGTAAATTGGACAGGAAAAATTCTGAAAAAGACATCCTATTTGGTAAAGTAGCGGGTCAGCAAAAACGAGCAAGACCTTCAACGAGATGGACTGGCTCACTCATTGGCTGCAACAATGAGTTTAAACAAAAGAACAATTGTGAGGATGGCAGGGGACCGGGCAGTGCTGTGTTCTGTTGTCCACAGTGTTGCTGAGTCAGAACTGTCTAACGTGCACCTGGCAACAATAATAACATGCCTGTGGTTACATCCCCACCTGGAACCAGGCTTTCTTTGTTATGCTAATGAGGCAGTAGAAGCGTTGAGTGTGCCTTAGATCCATCCGTCTGGAGATAGAAATGGGCAGATCAAGTAAGCAAGCAAGCACAGGGAGGAAGATGATGGCTGCCAAAGTTTGGAAGCTTAAACTAGACAAAGACCCCCAGTGGGGAGAGAGAGCCTTTTCCAAAAGTCGGCGTCCTGTGCTCAGACTTCTGAGCTCACTTTTCTGTGCATTAAAACTACTCACCTAGGTTATTTCTGTGATGGCAGCACTAGATAACTAAGATAGTTAATATTGGTCCGAGACTTGCTAGTTGCCAAGTTCCACAGTAGCACCCCACATTGCCTAACAAGAAAGCTTTTGGTCAAGGTTGTTGACTCTGAACTATACCACAAGCTATCTTAGAAGCTAGTAGATAATCGTACTAGTTCTCTAGTGCTGACATAACAGAAGTCCCATAGCAGTTAAATGGATGCTAACTGAAAGATTGGTGGTTCAAAGCCATCAGCTGCTCGAGAAAAGGCTGTGGCAATCTGCTTCAGTAAAGATTTACAGCGTGAAAAAAAAAAAAAGATTTACAGCGTCAGCAACCTTTTGGGAAACTTCAGGGTCACTATGAGTCAAAACGGACTCAATGGTAGTGAGGTTCTGCTTCCAGCTATAAAGGCATACTTTGAACTAGACCACCTTGCAACCCTAAGCAACAAAGAGCTGGAGCACTATATGAAATAGATGATTGAGCTAGGCCTCACAGAACTGAAGTTATGAGGAACAGGAAGGAATGAAATGAGTTCTCCATCTTTGTTCTGCATAAGGGTACAATATGGGGAGGCAACCAAACTGTGCTGGTCGCAATGAGTGGAAGAGTCAGAAATCAGAGTTTGGAAAGAATGAGGCGATTTAAATTTGAGGAGCAGAGTATGCAAAGGCAGGAACTGAAAGAGAAACCACTTTTTTCTTAGCCTGGCAACATCCCAGAGAATAAGCTGTACCCACCTGCCTTGTGTATAGGAGGATTTCAGTTCATGCATGAGGGGCTCCTGTTTCTCCTGTTGGCATGTCTCAGGGGATAAAAGAAAAGATCCAGTGAAGGGGGGGACTTCTCTAGCTGGAAAAATAGCAAGACCTCCAGAGTCTGATACTGAAAACAATGAATTGACCGTTTTGATAAATGGTCTGGTAGGAGAATATAATGGTATCTCTGAGCTTTCCATCTACATTAGGCTCAGCCGGAGAGTCAAATACTTAGTTTATAGAAGTAGAATGTGGAAGATGTGCTATGGTTCTGAAAACGCGTTGAAAAGTAGATGCTCTATAGGGTGGCAAGTCAGCAGCAAAACAATGAGACAAAATAATAAAAATTTTAAATACCAACTTGGCTGAAAGACCAAAGCTGTCGTCACTGATATTCTCTTCCCTCCTGATATGATTCATTGAGGATACAATGTCACTTCAATGAGGTTCCTGCCAAAAAATATACCACCCATTCCCTATTCACAAGGGACATTCCCCTTCCCTGTTCACATCAGACAAGCCCAAATGGAATGATAGGCTATGAAATGACTGTCCTATGCTCTTCAAAAATGACAAGCTCCATAAATACAAATAAAGGCTGAAGGACTGTTCCAGAAGATGGGAGATTTAAGAAACAAGAAATATAAATGAAATGTATGGTCTTGAATCGGATCTTGGTCAAGGAAAAGCAGATAGCAGAGGGCATTGTTGGGACAGTTGGTCAAATTTCATATAGACTGGAATTTGGCAGTAGGATTCCATCAATATGAAATCTCCTGATTTTAATAACTGTTCTGCAATAATATTAGAGAATATCTAATCTCAGGAAGTACTCACTGACATGTTCAGAGATAAAGGAGAACGGTTCGTGTCTCTAACTTCATTTCCAGCAACTCTGAAAAAAGGACGTGTGTGTGTGTGCTTCTGTTTCTTCAACACAAACATGGAGAGCTTTTTGTAAGGAAGTTCATCAAAGTGTTAATGGTGATGTTTTTCAGAGATGAGTGTAATGATTCAGATAACTTTTACTTTTCTCTACATTTCTCTGTATCATTTGAAATTCTACAAAGATTGAGAACTTTTTATAATCAAAATAAAATTTGTTTTGTTTTTTAATTGCCAACATATTCATGATCAATGATTGCAATGTATGAGAAAGATAAAAAAGTGAAAGGAAAACGCTTTGACAGTGATAAAAGCACAGCATCATCAGGGGTTCACAACTCGTAAACTTGGTTATCTTTGTATCCCCATCACCTAATAGAAAAAGACACACATTATGAGCACTCAGAAATGAGCATGTGATGAATGGATATTTACACGATAACTCCAAATCCCTTTGTTCTTTGTGAATAATAATCATTTACGCACTCTACCTGTAAATGATTATGTTTAAAATGTTGAACTTACCACTACGTGCTTGACATCCAGTGGCTTTGGGAAGGAGCTGGCTCGCTCAGGGAATTCTCCTGTATTGGCAATGAAGAGGGAAGAGGAGGGTGAAATTCAGCAGTAGAATGAAATTTCTTACACTCTCAGCTCCACGATCACCCACAAACCGTACAGGTACACATTTATTGTTTTTCTGTAGAATCTAGCGAACAGAAGAGTAAATGTCAGTCAGATAAAACCAGACGGTGACTAAAAGTTAGATTCAGAGGAAACATTCTGGAACTTCCGTGAAGCATTAATGTTGTTATGTCTGGGGCTTGCTATGACACATTCCTCACTTCCTGACTGTCTCTTTATCTGACATTTAGCATTTACAACAATATTGAAAAATCTACCAGCTGGCTATTTTGTGCATAAATGACATGCCTGACAATAATGGATGTGTAGGTGTGAGGAAGAGTAATTCTGATTGGAATGGCTAAAGGTGTGTCAGTTTTGCTGGGCCGTGAATTTCGATGGTTTGGCAAACCTGTAACAATATATAACAGTATCATCTGGCAATTATGAAAGGATAGAATGTGGTAGTTACACAGTGATATAATTTAGCAGATAGGTAATGCTCTAATTTGATAGTTATGTTGTAGTTAGGTATCATAAGTTTGTTCCAACTCATAGCGACCCTACGTACAACAGCATGAGACACTACACTGTGCCGTCCTCACAACTGTTATCATTGGGTTCAGTGCTGATGCCACTGTGTCAATCCACATGTCAAGGGCTTTCCTCTTTTTCTCTGCCTTTCTACTTTACCAAGCATGGTCCTTTTCTAGGAACTGGTCTCTCCTGATAACACGTCCAAAGGACATGAGATAAAGTTTAGCTATCCTTGCTTCTGAGGGTATTCTGGTTGTACTTCTTCCAAGACAGATCGATTTGTTCTTTTGGCAGTCCATGGTACTTTCAATATTCTTCATCAGCTCCATAATTCATATATATCCTTCTTCTGTCTCTCTTATTCAATGTTCAACTGTCATGTGCATCTGAAACTATTGAAAATATGCCTTGGCATGAGGTGTCAAAGGGACCAGGTAGCAGACATCAAAGAACAAAAATTCATATCATTGTAAATGAGGGGGAGTACAGAGTGGAGATCCAAAGCCCATCTGTAGACAACTGGACATACCATTACAGAAGGGTTGCGTGGAGGAGATGAGCCAGTCAGGGTGCAAGGTAGCAACAATGAAACATACAACTTTCCTATACTTCTTAAATGCTTCCTCCCTCCCGCCCCCTCTATCATGATCCCAATTCTACCTTACAAATCTGGCTAGACCAGAGGATGTACATTGGTACAGATAGAAACTGGAAATACAGGGAATCCAGGACAGATGATCCCTTCAGGACCAGTAGTGAGAGTGGCAATACTGGGAGGGATGAGGGATGGTGGGGTAGAAAGAGGGAACCAACTATAAGGATCTACATATAACCTCCGCCCTGGGGGACAGACAACAGGAAAGTGGGTGAAGGGAGACGTCAGACTATGTAAGACATGGCAAAATAATAATAACTTATAAATTATCAAGGATTCATGAGGGAGGGCGGACGAGGAATGAGGGGGGAAATGAGCTGATACCAAGGGCTCAAGTAGAAAGCAAATGTTTTGAGAATGATGGCAACAAATGTACAAATATGCTTGACACAATGGATGGATGGATTGCGATAAGAGTTGTATGAGCCCCCAATAAAATGATGAAATAAATAAATAAAAATTTAAAAATAAGGAAAATATACCTCGGGTCAGGAACACTTTAGCCCCCACTTTTGAAGATTTTGATTTTCCATACTTGATCTACATCAAGTACTTCAAGTTTTCCTCAATTTCAGCAAGCACGGTTGTGTCAACTGCATATCACACGTTGTTAATAAGCCTTCCTCCAATCCTGATCCTGCATTCTTTTTCATGTAGTCCAGAGTCTCTGATGATTTGTTCCATCGATTAAATAAGTAGGGTAAGAGGATACAACCCTTTACTGATTTAAAACCAAGTAATGGTCCCTTTTGTTTGCACACCTGCTGCTTGATCCATGTACAGGTTCTGTATGAGCACAATTTATTGTTCTGGAATTCCTGTTCTATTCAAGACTATCCACAGTCTGTTATGACTCACACAGTTGGATACTTTGGCATAGTTAACAAAACACAAGTAGCCATCTTTCTGGTATTCTCTACTGCCAGCCGAGAGCCACCCGCCATTAGCAATGATAGCCTTTGTTCCATGTCCTCTTCTGAATTTGGCCTGAACCTTTAGGAGGTCCCGGTCAGTGTACTGCTGCAACCGTTGTTGGATCATCTTCAGCAAGATTTTACTTGCCTGTAATAGAAATTATATTATTCTGTAATTTGAGCATTCTGCTGGGGCACCTTTCTCTAGAATGGGTACAAATAGGGATCTTTTCAAGTCCTGGCCAAACAGCTGTCTTTCAAATTTCCTGGCATAGAGGAGTGGGTGCTACCAGTACTTCATTAGCTTGCTGAGACATTTCAATTGGTAGTCCACCAGTTCCTGGAGCCTTGTACTTGTCTAATGCCTTCAGTGCCGCTTGGACTTCTTCCTACGGTGTCAGTGGTTCTTGACTATAAGCTATCTCTTGAAATGGTGGGATATTGACTAATGCTTTTTGGTACAGGGACTACACATGCTCTTTCCATTTTCTTTTGATGCTTCCTGCATCATTCAATATTTTGCTTATAGAACCTTTCAATGTTGCAACTCAAGGATTGCATTTTTTCTTGAATTCTTTCAGTTTAAGATATGCTGAGCATATTCTTCCCTTTTGGTTTTCTAACATTAGGTCTTTACACAATTTCTCAAGGTAACCTTTAAAAATGTTCCTTTTCTTTTTTTTTATCAGCTCTTTTACCTTTTCATTTCTCCCATTTGCCTTAGTTATGCTATGATTAAGAGACTGTTTCAGAGTTTCTTCTAACATCCACTTTTATCTTTTTTATTTTTCTATATTTTAATGACTTTTTTCAAAAATGATCATCTTGTTGTCATCCCATCAGGTCTCTGTTATTGTCCAGTGGGTTAAATTGGTTCTTGATATGTCCTTGAAATTCAGAAGGGATTTACTTACGGTTGTCTCTTTGGCTCTCATGGACTTGTTTGAATCTTCTTGACCATCAACCTGAACTTACATGAGAGCAAGTGCTGGTGTGCTCCACAGTTGACCTCTGGTCTCATTTTAGCTGCTGCTGGTGAACTTCTCTGTCTTCTCCTCACACAGATGGAGTCAGTATGGTTTCTGTGAATTCCACTGGGAGTTCACATGTATAGTCACGGTTTGTATTGTTGAAAAAAGATATTTGCTATGAACAAGTCACTGATCTTGCAAATTCTATCACGCGATCTCCAACCTTCATTTCTACCACCAAGACCATCTTTTCCAACTACTATTCCTTCCTCTGTTTCTAACTTTTGCATTCCAATTGCCAATAATTATCAATGTGTCTTGAATGCACATTTGATCAATTTCAGATGGAAAATGTTGGTAAAATTCTTCCATTTCTTCATCTCTGGCTTACATGTTGGTGTGAACATTTGAATCATAGTTGTATTGACTGGATTTCCATGTATGTGGACAGATATCACCCCATCATAGACAGCTTTGTACTTCAACATAGATCAAGACATGCTTGGGTTTTTTTGGACAATGAATATGGTACCATTTCTCTGAAATGTGTCCTTCCCAGCATAGTGAACCATGATTATCTAGCTCAAAATGATAATACCAGTCTATTCCAGCTCACGAGTACCTACGATATCAATTTATGCATTCCATTTATGTTGACAGCTTCTAATTTTCCTAGATTCATACTTTGTACATTCTAAGTTCCACTTATTAACAGATGTTTCTAGCTGTTTCTTCTTGTGAATCATGCCCCATAAGCAAATGAAGATTCCGAAGGCTTTACTCCATCTATGCCATTATGAGCGACAGTAATTTGAGAAAGAAGCTCTTTTCATTCATATTTTCAATGCCTTCCTCCCTGGGGGGGCCAATCTTCCAGCACACTGACAATGGTTTGCTGCTATTCAGAAGATTTTCAGCAGTTAATTCCTCAGAAGTGGACAGCCTGCTTTTTCTTCTCATCATCAGTTCTTAGTCTGGAAGCTCTGCTGAAACCTGTTCACTTTGAGTGAGGCTGCTGGTATTTGAAATACCAGTGACATTATTCCCAGTATCACGGCAACATACAAGTCACCACAGTACAACAAACTGACAGACAAGTGGCGGGGTAGTTATGTAGTGATGGATTTTAAAGAAACAAACAAAAAAGTATGTGAAGCTCAATTTAAAAAAAGAAAGATTTTGACCATTATTTGACTAAATTTGAGTGGGGGAATAAACCAGTTCTCCATAGCTACAATAAAAGCAAGTAAATAAGAAGTTTATTCTCTATAATTAGTTCTTATTGTTCTATGGGCCTTGACTTCTTAGCCTTTCAGAACTCTGGAAGCTTTTTACAAATCCCATAGGCCTTCCAGAGGCTCTAACTAGTGTTTGTCACCTATTTTTCTGAGAAGTATACTAATCATAAGTTAGTTAATTATATAATCACCTAATAGCACTCTTTTGTGGAAAGTTATATTGAGTCATTTTATGTATTACTGGGGAAAAATGACATTTAAGTTTGGGCTAGGCTATTTTTCCTCTCAGATACCCTCAATTCTGGTAAAACTGGAACTCCACGGGGTTTTCTGCAGTGAATTTGGGGGAAGTAGGTCACCTTTCCTCAGAGCATCTCTGGTGGACTTGGATCGCCAGCCTTTCTGTTAGCAGCCCTCTACACCCTGAAAGGACATCAGTTAGACCATGACACCAAATATTTGCACTTTTGTGTCCTTGTCTTTTACTTAGCCAAACTGAGCATTTTTCTGAGCTCAAAACGTTTCTCATTCTCTACAGTCTGTTTCTGAAGAGGAATACCGGTAAGTGCACAAAGGTATTGATGGGATTGCGCTTTCCAAGAGCTCAGCTGGTACAACAGAAGCCACAGTGCAACTTGACCATGGAAGTTTTGGTTTAAACTTTTATTTAAAGACATTTAATGTTACATTAATTTGCTAGCATATATCCATGGCCCTAAATGGAGCAAGTTTGTTTATAAAACTAAACTAACAGGGATAAGAACTCCTAGAAAAGTTTGCCTCTTTGAGATTGAATATTACCCTCCAAAAATAGATCTTGGGGATCCTCACCCCTATTACCTATGGTTATAATATCATTTGTAAACCCTTTTCTTCATTTTGTGATGAGTCATATTAACATAGGATGTGCAAGCAACCAAGCAAGTAGAAATGAAAGAAGTTAGATGTCAAGCCACATGGAGATCACAGAAGAACAAAGAACACAAATAGAAAGCTATTTCCTCCAACCAGCACCCTGAATTTGGACATCTCCAAATTCATCAGAGGTGTGAAAAATGGTGGCTCAAATAAGGAAAGATGTGTGTCAGGATTGTACCTTTTCCCCATACTTATTCAATCTGTGTTATCGAGTTGGTTCCAACTCATAACCACCTTCTCCACAACAGAATGAAACACTGACCTGTCTTGGGCACATTTGTTCCTATGCGTGGACCCATTGTTACAGCCAATATATCAATCCATCTTGTCGAGGGTCTTCCCTTTTTTAGCTGCCCTTCTACTTTACCAAATATGATGTTCTTCTCCAGGGACTGGTCTCGCTTCACAACATATCCAAAGTATGTATGATGAAATTCGCCATCCTTGCCTCTAAGGAGCACTCTGGTATTACTTCTGTCCATTTAGCACTCCTTGGTACTTTCTTAGAACTTCAATTTAAGGACATCGATTCTTCTTCAGTCTGTATGCTGAGCAAACAGTTCAAGAAGCTGGCACCAGGATTGGAAGATATGTCATTAACAGCCTGTGACATACAGATGACATAACATTGCTTGCTGAAAGTTGAGAAGACTTGAAGTACTTGCTGATGATCAAAGAGCATAGATTTCAGTCTGGATTGCAAACTCAATGTACAGAAAACAAAAACCAGAACTAAACCAACTGATAACATCATGATAAGTAGAGAAAAGATTGAAGCTGTTAGGGTTTACATTTTACTTACTTTCATAATCAATGCTCATGGAAGTGGTGGTCAGGAAAGCAATGATTTATTGCATTGGGCGAATCTGTTGTGCAAAATCTAAAGTGTTAAAGAGCAAAGCTGTCACATTGAGGATGAAAGTGCACCTGGCCCAAGCCATGGCATTTTCAAGTGCCTCATTTGCATGAGAAAGCTGGACCATGAATAAGGAAGACCACAGAAGGACTCGTGCACTTGAATTATGATGCTGACATGAACTAGTAAAAGTCCTCTGGACTGCCAGAACAGACAAATATTTTCTTGGAAAAAATCCAGGCAGAATGCATCTTTAGAAGCAAGAATAGCTAGACTTTGTCTTACATACATTGTTTTCAGGAGGTACCAAATCTCTGGAGAAGGACATCATGCTTGGTCACCGAAAAAGGAAGACCCGCAACTAGATGAATTGACACAGTGGCTGTAATGATGGACTGAAACCCAATTGTGAGGAGGGCGCAGGTGCAGGCAGTATGTCATTCTGTTGTCTATGGGGTAATTATGGACTGGAACTCCCTCAGGGTCACTAGACCACAGCGAGACAGTGAGAAAACATCTGTTCATGAAGGCCATCCACTTATAATATTTCTGTTATAGTACCACTAGATAACCAAGACACTCCCCTAGATATTAACTCCTTAATAATCAGACCAACTCTGATTGCATGCTATAGGTGTCTAGAAATAAATGATTTTTTAAATGTAGACTTGTGAGTGTCCATTTTTACAGAAGCTCAATTTTGAAAGAATTCTTCTACGTCTTGGATTCTGATGATTCAGTCACAGTACAAATCTCAGCCTTAGTTACTGTTCTGTTCCACTTCAAGAGGTTGGAGATCATTCTATTTCCCACCTACCTGTCTGAGTACCTTAATACATGGAGTTCTTTGAAATCAAGCCTCATAAGCACACAATATAATGTCTGAAGGTGAAAGAAAAAGACATTGCATCTTTTTGCGATTCTAACCTGAATGTTAAGTTGTATATATGCAAAGGAGGAGAATTTAGACCTTGCAGAATTGTTTTAATTCTGCTAGAATTCAGATTTCTGGCTTTCATGGAAGTTGGAGTAACCCACACAAGCTATTGCCCTTAGGTAACCTTTTGGAACTTGTTCTTTGAAAAGTATTTTTAGGAATTATTTTTCACTGGGTAAAACAATGGTCTAAATAGACTAGTAAAACCTTCTTGCCTTGGATGTTGTGTTATAAACTAACTCAATCCACCCCTTGCCAACTTGGCACTCTAATTCTTTAGGCTCGCAATTGCAATTAAGTAACACCTACACCTTAATCCTGTGACTATCTTTCCCCCCCACCTATGAAAGTTTGTAAGTCAACCTCTTCATGTCTTTATCCCCCAATTTTGGGGATCCAATTTATATGCTGCCCACTTACATCAACTCAGTGCTCTGAGGAGACAATCATATTTTCCGACATGAAGAGTCCTCATTCCAGTTGGAACCTTGTGAAGTCTGCATCCATAAGTAGTCAAATCCGGACAGGCCATCCATAAAGTCAGCAACAATATGCACCAGTTCACAGGCTCAAAAATCACCGGCTGCTCAGGTTCTGGTCAACTCAATGTGGGCTGCCTTACTCAGCCTCCACAGGGTGCCCATTAGTCGCGTGGCCTTTAAACCATGGGCTCTCACCAATACTTAACAAGCCTAGCCCCCTCGTGCTAGGTCATGAACTTTAGACCAGTCAGCCTGCTCTTGTCTTCTCTTTTTCCTGTAACCAAGTCCACAGGTGTCAGTGGCCAAACTCAACCTGTCTCTTTATTGCTGCATTTCTCCCACTTCCACTCAACAAGTAGATCCAGGTGGTCACCTAGCAAGCATTTCAGCCTGCTCTCAGGCTCTCTTTAACATTCAGTCCCAGAGGGGAGTTTTCTTCATGGTTCCAGATTTTTAACAGCTTCTGACAAAGACCATTGGTTCCTGCATACTCCAAAGCACTGTGTGGGGCATATCCTTCTTGGCAGGAGTGGCCTAAACCCATCTAAAGACTAAATTTTAATGACTCAAAGCAAGTGGACTTACAAACTTTCTATTTTCCTACTTCCCATATTTTCCCCAGAAAACAACCGAGTAAACAGTGTGGTTTTATCTTACCTCTGGCTAGACAAAGAAGAAAAACTACCATGAGAGAAAGGTCAAACAAACATCCACTCTCCACCTTAGGATTTGTTTCTCCGGTACCCAACTCCCAAGGTACCATAATGTGTTAGATTGGGTACTTTAGAGAAACAAATCCACAGAAATTCATGTATAAGACAGAGTTTTCTATAAAGGTTAAGTGCACATCAAGAAAACATCCCAACCCAGTGCTGCCCAAGCCCACAAGTCCAACATTAACCTATACGTCTGACACCAGTCCACAAAATCCTCCTCCAACTCACTAAGTGCACGCAGTGACACCGAATGCAGGAGGAAAGCCGAGTAAGTGAATGAGTCAGCAGCTCAGCGCTGGCAGGGGTCTCCACACGGCTGCTCCAGCACCCAGGGCTGCATCGGGGCAGGTCCATGTGGCATCTCCACTGGGATGTCTTGCAGGAAGTGAGCCTTGCTCGCTGAATCAGGGAACTGGCTAAGGCAGCTGTACCCTGGTCAGACCATCACACAATAAGAGACCTGGGAACTCAAAAGGCAAGGATCACTGAGCCATTTCTCTCTCGGCCCTTCAATTAACCCCACATGTGTTTATCGGCCAGGTTGGCACAATAAACTAACGAGCTCAGCTATTTTGACGAATTTCATTTATCTCAGGAAAGACAACAAAGATCAAATTGGGAGCTTTGTTTTTGGTAAATTGGTGATTATTTTACATGTTCATCAAGATAGTGCTGAATCAGAATCCTAGCTGACTACAAATTTGCTTATCAGTTCTGTTTCCACCTTTTATTCTCCATGACAATGCCGGTACTCTTTGATAAAAGACTCTTGGAAGTTCTTTTCATATTAGAACATTTCTGACACTCTAGTTGAACTATTACCCCAATTTGCAAATCATATATGCAAGAAACTTCAATTAACTTCTATTATTGGCTTAATGTGATTTTTGTTTTAGCAGATCAAACATCAGCAACTCTTTTTTTGTTTGTTCATTAGCAACTCTAACCTGGAAATCATGATTACTCTGGGGAGACCCAAGATCGCTTCCTTGTTTGCAAGTATAAGTGCCTTTATGAGTATTGTTCTGATGAAAGGGCCCAGGAGATTTCCTCTTATTTTCCAAAACCCAAACCTAGTCTCCTCCACCTAGTCAATTCTGACTCAGAGTGATATTATAGGGAAGAGTAGAACTGATCCCCGACCCCCTTGGAACTGGGGTGAGGGCCCACAGAAAGGGATGGGGGGTGGGGATAGAGTAGGAGTGAGGAGAGGGGATGAGCAAGTTCAGGGAGAACAAGGGTACATGTCTATTGAGGGGAGTGGAGGGGAGGAAGGGTGGCCCTGTGGATGGGGGAGAGCCTGGGGATGCCCTTGGCAGCAGTAAGTGGGGTTTCTGGTGGTGTGCAGCGAGTAGACAGAATGGACCTAGGACATTGGGGGTTTCCCAGAAGCTCAGCTGAGTGCCCCAAGAATGCTGGCAGCTGAGTCCTGTATCTTGGAGACTTGCTGTATGTTCCAGAAGCTGCATCGGAGAGACCCATGTGGAAAACACACTGGGTGAACTGGACTCTACTCAGACACTCTTGTGGCCTGAGAACTGAAGCCAGAAAGCACATGGTGTCCTAGGGGACAGAAGACACCTGTACCGAGAGTGGTGTACTGTCGGTTGGTGATAAACAAGATCGTGCTACATCAGTGTCCTGTATGCTGTATTAAGATATGCACCCTGCCAGTGATCCTGTGAGAGTCACTCTGCTATATTTAGCTTTTGCTTGTGTATGTTGGGCTGTGTCTCAGAGGTGCGCCGCCATTGGAGGGCACCCTCTTGAAGCTGTGTTGTTTCTCTGGTTTTTTGGTAAATGAAGTCCATGGGCTTGGAACCTACAGGGAAAGAAAACATAAGAAGGGCTTGGGGAGGGGGGTGATATGGAGCTGTGGAGGGATATGAAGGAGAGGACATCAAGAAGCCTAAGAAGGAAAAATGTGTTGGGAGACTGATTATAGAAACAATGGTCCAGTTATGGTTGATATGATATAACATCTGTATTAAGGCCCAAGCTACAACAAATTCATTTAAAAAAAATTTTTTTTAAAGCATAGATCCAGGATGGAGTGCTGGGCTCACACTAAACCCTAACTCCAACTTAAGAACAACTCGTTCTTACATCGTGGCGCTACTTGATACTCATCTTCATGATACGATCACTGAAGATAAGGGTGCTATAGAAAAGTGTGGTGAAGAAAGTAGATGGTGCCCGGCTATCAATTGAAATAATGACTGGGGTCTGAAAGGCTTGATTTCCAACAAGCAGCCATCTAAGCGAGGAATCAACTAAGTCCATACAGAAGAAGCACACCAGCCACTGTGATCCAAAGCTGACATTTACAAAATTCAAATATAGTGAAGAGAAAAGTTATCAGTGCTAAAATTATGAGCACCCAATTTATAGAAGGCTATGGAAGACAGTGGGAACCCAAACCCCCCTGCAATCTATATAGTCAGACTGAGTGGTTGCCAGGTCCGCTATAGCCAAAGGCAAGAGTCCCGAACAGCCCTCCCAGCAGGCAGACGTCATAGTAACCTTGATGATGCTGGATAGAACTCGCTATTTGGCCAGCTGACCTCCCCACAGACATGTCCTGAATTTGTTTTGGAGGCAAGTATCAGATGTTCCATGACAAAAATTCTTCCCTAGCTGCTTGAATGTTGATGGGAGTCTTCTCTCTCATGGATTATTTGCATTTTTGCCTTTCTACTAATGTGATCTGATCCTTACCACCTTAGTGTGATTTGTTTTTCATTGTTTCCTGTGGGGTTTCCCAGCTGTGAAGCACAGGAGGAGTGGATGGCCAAGGGTAATAACTGATACAAGGAGGTACAGGAAGTAAATAGTGAAGGGAGGAGGGGAGAGGGAGCACTGGAGCTGATGGTGATTGCACAGCTCACTTGGGGGTGAATTAACCATGGGGGAGGGAATGCTCTCAGGTGGATGTGCTGGTGATTGTACAATTCCCCCTTGGTATGTTTGAACAATTGAACTATTCAATTCTATGATAGGTAAATTATGTGCCAATAAAACTGTTGAAAAACAAAATTCTTTCCGGGAGCACACAGCCTTTTTTCTTTCTCCTGTGGAGCAGTTAGTTGGTGGGTTAGAACTGCTCATCCTATTGTTAGCAATTCAATGTGTAACCCACTCTGCCACCTTTGATTTTTCAAGCCCAAAGCAAAACTCACTGCCATCAGGTTGATACTAATTCATAGCAACCCTATAACAGGATAGGGAAGACTTGTCCCTGTGAGTTTCTGGGACTGTAATTCTTTACAAGTACCTGATGGTTTTGAACTGGTGACCTTGCAGTTAGCAGGCCAACACATAACAACAACACCATCAGGGATCCTCTTAGTTTTTTTAAAGTGCTCTTAAAAGCTGAAACATCATGATTTTAAAGACAGCAGTGTGAACTTCTGCAGGGCTTGTTGCTGCTGTCCAGTCAGTCCAGGGCTCAAGGTGACCCCAGCACAACATAAGAGATTGCTCTGTGTCATCAGGTTTTGTTGCTTGATTGTTGGCAATACATCACCAAGCCATTCTTCCTGCTCCATCTTTGTCTGGAAGCTCCAAGAGAACCAATTTAGCACTATAGCAAGCTACAAGGACCCACTGATAAACAGGTAGTGGCTACCCACTGAAGTTCCTTAACTTTGTCTCATGCATAGAAGATGAGACTGCTACCACTGAACCAGCACTGCCCTATGGAACAGATTAATAGTAAACGTCTCTCTTGCCAGATATTTAAGAATGAGTAGCAGCTATTGCCTCAGTGAGGTGTTTTGTTTGTTTGATACGAGATAAAAAGGATTCTGTCAATGAGTAGGATACTATTGTGGTTATATGTCAGAGAGTCTTCTTGCTTTTAGGAGATACTACTGAAGTACTTATTGATGTCCTGCTAGGAGAGCTGTAAGTTCCTCTCAACAGTTCAACAAAGAAGTACATAGAGATCCCAACAGAGAGACCCAATAAAGTAAAATGGCAACAACCGTGGGAACATGTTGAGAATGGGTCGATCTAGAAGGAGAGTGTGTGAGGATTGTTTGTCCTAGTCATTCAACTTTTCCATGGATGTAGATCCTTTTAAAAATGAACAAAAGAAAAAGGGCATCCATCTATCTACCTTAATTTCGTATTATCTAATCTTCAGGAGATCCAGTACCAAAAAGAACAAGTCCACATCTCACCATTGCAGGAGGCAGCATAGGAGCAAGAGGCAATGGTGCGGAAGGAAGACACTCAAGCTGCACTGAAAGCATAAGCAAGACTCAAGGTGCCAGGAATTAATGGAAAACCACGGGAAAGGTTTCAGCAAGATGATGAAACACTGGGAGCACTCACTTCTCTATGCCTGGAAATATGGCAGACAGCTCCTTGGCCAACTGACTGGAAGAGATCCATGTATGTTCCCATGCCAAAGAAAGGTGACGCAACAGAACGCCCAAACTGAAGAACACTATCGTTGATATCGCACACGAGTAAAATTTCACTCAGGATCATTTAGTAACGGTGTCAGCAGTCAAGGATTGCAACTTTCCGTGTGGATTATGACTCAACCTAAGGAAAACAAGAATCCGCACAACTGCACCAATAGGGGCATCATGATAAATGGAAGGTTGAAGGGGTCAAGGATTCTGTCTTATTGGGATCCACGAACACTACTCATGGAAGTAGCTGTCAAGAGATCGAACGACGTGTCGCATTAGGTAAATCTGCTGCACAAGACCTGTTTAGAATATTGAAAAGCAAGGGTGTTACTTTGAGGGCTAAGGTGTGCCTGACCCAAGTCAAGGCATTTTGCCCTTGCCTCGTATGCATGTAAAAGTTGAACCTTAAGTAAGGAAGACTGAAGAAGAACCGATGCATTTGCATTGTGGTGCTGGAGAAGAATCTTGAAAGTGCCACGAATGGCTAAAAGGACAAACCAATCTGTCTTGGAAGAAATAAGGCCAGAGAGCTCCTGAGAGGCAAGATGCATGGCTTGGTCTTACATACTTCAGACATTTTATCAGGAGTGAACAGTCCCTGGAGAAGGACATCCTGCTTGCTAACGTGGCGGGGCAGTGAAAAAGAGGAAGGCCCTCGAGGAAATGCATTGACACCGTGGCTGCAACCATGAGATCGGGCACAGGAAGACTCATAAGGATGGTTTGGTTGTGCACAGCGTTGCTATGGGTCATAACTGACTGGAAGGCACCTAACAACAACCTAGGGGACCCAAGTAAAGAAGGTATCATAGTATTATCATTCTTTATAGATGGCTCACCTAGGCATAGAAAGAATAGGAGAGTCAGCCAAGAGAGTTTCAAATGACATCTGAGCCACAGTTAAGGACAGGCTTAGATGCCCCTCCAGATAGCGTCAGTCCCTGCCTTCACCTTTGGTAGGCCAAGGTGTGTTCACAAATGCCCACTGAAAACCCCTGGCTTGCCCACTCTGATCCCTTTTGAGTTCATGGGCAAAATCAACTGCAACCACCTCCGCGTTCATGTTACGCTTGAACGGTAAAGTGCACCCAGTAACAGATGGTATCTTGTGACCTTCTTAATAACATGCTTGACTGCCAATGTGCTCTGTGTCCAGTCTCTGCAGGGAATTTGGAAATGGTTTCCTTACACTTGCATGTCACGTGAATATTTTCTGGAAAACACGTTTAAACATTAATGAGCTGGTTTGCTCATTTAAAATAGAGGGGGAAATGTTCCCACACCTGGAAGGGACACTGGCTCCCTTTGCATCCTGGGGACCATTTGGGATCTGTAGGCAGTGTGCAGTGACTCCACATCTCTGAACATTTTAGTGTGGTGAGACTTCATTTCAGGCCAAGTACTTGTCACTCCTGCCAGATTTATTGGTTACCAATATACCAAAATGGTCTTTGTCTTTTAACTTTTGGTTGTGACTTGAATAAAGGTTTACAGACAGACCATCAGTTTTACATTCAGCAATTCATACACATTTTGTTTCATCTCATTCATTGCAAGTCACTCCATAAACCATCACTTACCCCACTTCCTCCCCGTTTTTCCTGTTTCCATTCCTCCTTCTTTCCCGACCCTTTTGACCTTGCCCTTGAGGAATCCTGCCCCTTTAACATCAAAGGGTTGGTTATTCTAAGATGTGGACCCCTCACTAGTATTATAGTTCCCTTTGCAGACCTGTCCATGGTGTGGCTGAAAATGTGAGCCATAGGGATGAATTCAGTCCTAGACCTGAAGGATGCTTCAGGTCCTAGCCTACCAGGATCACTAAGCCTCCTATCTTTTATGGTTTTGAATTTTGTTCCCTATTTTTCTTCCATTCTCTGCAAGATCATCTAACATGGTCCCTTTCAGAGCAGTTGGTAATGGCAGCCAGGTACCCTCTAATTCTGGTCTCAGAGCTGGGGAGACTGAGGTTTACCTGATCTAGGTGACCAATGGGATCTTGTTGGTTATAAGAAATACATGCACGTAAAAAAAACAGGTATAAAAGTTGGCTAGAAAACAAAATAAGCTCCAATATGAGAAGACTAGGGTAAGTGTCCTAGGAGTGGATGCTGGAATCCTGTGGCAAGCCAACCGTGCTCCTCTCCTCGCATCCTCTGGGAAACCTGCGGTTGTTAATTCCTGCTGTAAGAGGAGGAAGAGCTGTGAGAGCGGTGGTCAGCCAGCAGTCTAACCCTGTGGCCCTTCAAATGTTCCTGGGGCAGCTTTCCCTGTTAACAATGGAAGGCAAAGATGAGCGACCCTGGGGGGGAGGGTAAATATTAAAGCGCTTGCTTGACAAGGCACCTCCGGGTCCTCTTCTGCCTGGGCAGAATGGACCCATGCGAACTTGTGCCGGGAAGTGGTAAAGTCAAAAACAAACAAGCAACAACAGCAAAACCGGCTGCTGAGTCTTGTGCAGTAGGAGCCCTGGTTGGGTAGTGGTTACACACTGGGCTGCAATCACAAGGTCAGCAGTTCTAAACTACCGGCCCACCCACTCCTTGGGAGAAAGGCAGGGCTTTCTACTCCTCATAAACAGTTATGGTCTCAGCAATTCACAAGGGCAATTCTACTCTGTCCTATAGGGTCACTATGTGTCAGAATTGACTTGATCGGAGGGAATTTGAATCTTCTGTATTTCTATAGGACACTTCTTAGGATTTGCAAGGCAGAAAGTTACTCTTTTGGGTTCAAACACAAGTCCTACAAACTTTGCTTATAAAACAAAGTACAATAAAATTCTTAATGTTGTTTTGTCATGTGCCATCAAGTCAATTCTGATTTATAGCAACCCTATATACAACAGAATAAACACTACCCGATCCCCCACCACCCTCCCAATTGTTACATTTGTGCCTATTGTCATGGCCACAGTGTCAGTCCTTCTTGTTGAAGTTCTTCCACTTTTTCACTCCCCCTCTACTTTACCAAGTATGCGGTCTGTGTTAGGTCAGATTGACTAGAGAAGCAAATCCAGGAACATTCATATATGTGTAGGAAAAAGTTTTATATGGAAGAGTAATTGTATATTAAGAAAGCATCCCAGCCCAGTTCAGATCAAGTCTATAAGTCTGACCTTAGCCCAGAAGTCCCATACTAGTCCATAAATTCCTCTTCCAACTCACACAGAACATACAACGATGTCAAATGCAGGAAAATCATAGTCCACTGGGTGGAAAGTCTTGTGGATTCAATGTCAGTGGAAGCATCTTAGCGCTGGCTCCTCCAGCTCTCTGAGTGTGCCTGCTCACCAGGAAGGGGAAGCAGAGAGAGAGAGAGTGGACCTCTCTCTGTGGTCCAGAGAAAAAGAGAGGAAGTTCCCAGCATCCTCATAAAAGGTCACCTGATTGACAAGCTATACTCCACCCCTTCACTCTATTTATCAAGTCAACCTGAAATTATGTGACTACCACAATGTCTTTTTCCAGGGGCTGTCCACTCCTGATGACACATCCAATGTACATCAGATGAAGTCTCACCATCCTGGCTTCTAAAGAGCCATTGTGACTGTACTTCTTCCAACACGGATTTGTTCATTCTTCAGCAAGTTCATGGTCGATTCAACATCTTCCTAGCATTCTCTACTATTGGCCAAGATCCACCTGAGGTCATCAATGATATCTCTCTCTCCCTACCCTCTTCTGAATCCACCTGGGATTTCTGGCTGCTCCTTGCCACTGTACTGCTGCAACCATTTTTCAGTACCTTCAGTAAGATTTTTCTTGCAGGTGATATTAATGATACTGCTCAGTAATTCCTACATTCTCTTGGGTCATTTTTTGGGGGGATGGCCACAAATATTTATCTGACAGTGGATTGTCTTCCAAATTTCTTGGCATAGATGAGTGAGTGTCTCCCAGGTGGCATCCGTTTAGGAGACAGATTATAAATAAAGACCTACATCTATGATGAAGTAGATATTGGAAAAGAAAATGCCAGCAATGAAAGATTAATTAACATAGTTTTGAACAATTAGAAACCCTCTGTTTTGTGCAGAGCCCTCTGTTGGGGTTGGGAATGCAATGACAAATAAGACAAATAAGTTCTTGCCCTCATAAGGCTTATTCTTTATGAGATGAGAAAAGGGACAATAATCAGATAAATAGACCCAATGATTTATAGAAAGCAAATGCAGTTCTAAGATAAAAAATATGAGACAGGACTATGGAGAATTTACATTAATCATAGTGTCCAGGGAAAGCCTCTCTGAGAAGCAACGTTTAGAGACTTGAAGGACAAGAGGGCACAACCCATCCCTGCAAAAAATTAGAGCATGGGTAAAGGTCTTGAGGCAGGAAATGGGTTGGCATTTTAAACAAAATATTGATTTTATTTGAGGTGAAAATATGTACACAACAAAACATACACTCGTTCCATAATTTTTCTATGCACAATTTGTGACCTATTTATTACATTTGTCACATTACGCCATCTGTGTAGTTATATAATCTGTTGTCAATTTGAGAGGACTCTGAGGGAAGGGGTGGAGTCTAGGCTGTCAATCAGGTCATAGCCAGTGAGGCCTCTCTGTGGACATGGTCCTTCTGAGGATTCTGAGAATCCCTCCTTGGAGGTGGGAGACACACACACTCTCTCTGGACTCACTGCCTGAGAGACGCTCTGACAAGACACATGGCACTATGCTAATAGACCCCATGCTCTGGGAACTGGAGGAGCCACGTGGAGACCCTTGCCAGTGCGGGGATGCTTCTGCCATCACTGGATCCACAAGACTTTGCACCCACTGGTCTGTGATCTTCCTGTATTCAGCATCATTGCATGTGTTGCATGAGTCTGAAGAGGACTTTATAGATTAGTATCAGACATATGGGCTAATATTGGATTTATGAACGTGCTCTGGACTGGGCTGGGATTTTTCTCAATATTTAATTGCTCTTGTATATAAAGCTCTTCCTTTTACGCATGAGTGTCTATGAATTTGTTTCTCTAGTCTACCCAAACTAACACATCATTGTTCTCGCTATTTCTACTCAGGTTGTCTCACCCCATTAACTTAGTCATTATCCCTTAAAGCTCTTGTTTATGCTATAGAGTTACTATTATCTATTTTCTCTCATATAGATCATTCTTAAAGAGCACAGTGCTCAAGAAAAATGATGTTTTTTACGAACTGAATTAAGCCACTGTTTGGTTAAAGATGACTTCAGGTGATACTTTTAGGTCAAGGTCTAAAACTTACATTAAGGCAATAAATTTGGGAGCTTCTCCAGGCCCAATGAGCCCAGTAACTTTGAATTCTACAGGAATTTGAAATTAATGTTACATACACATATCTACTGAGTCCTCGGTCAAAGTGTTCAATAGTAGTAGCTGGGCAGTTGGTCCAACCTTATGGCAAAGGAGACAGGGATTGATGGAGACAATTTTATCTGTCGTCTGTTCCTTCTCTGACTTCTTGGTCTCTTGGCGAATAGACAACAACTGTTGTGTCTTGGATGACTACTCACAAGCTTTTACGATCCTAGGGACTATTGACCAAGCTAGTAGGTAGGACAGAAACTCTAAAAGCAATCCAACTCAGGTTGACACATGAAACCCTGACTCTAAACCATTAGGGCAAGAAATTTAATCCTAGGAGGCTTTGCTTGTTCCTGAGAAGTATCAAGAACTGCATCCTTTTATTATTTTTTATTTTGTTCTTGCTGCAATTTAATCTAAACACAGCACAACATTCCCCCTTGTTTCTGTTGTATGATTCAGTGATATTTAGTCAGGTAGTGTACCCCTTGCCTTTAATTGATGTCAATTTCCCTGTCACCATAGACTTAAACTACTTATTTTATATAAGTGAGATCATGACATTTTTGTGTTTTTGTGATTCACTTATTCAACTCAGCATAACATCGTTGTTTCACTTTGAACATGTTATCAGAAGGGACCAGTCTCTGGAGATGGACATCATGCTTGGGTAAAGTACAGGCTCAATGGAAAAGAGAAGGTGCTTGATGAGATGGATTGATGCTACATTGGGTTCAAATATAAGAATGATTCAGAGAATGCAAGAGGACCAGGCAGTGTTTCCTTCTGATGTACGTAGAGTGACTATGAGTTAGAGCTGTCTCCATGGTACCTACAAGAACATCCTGATGGTTCACCCATGCTTCAGCCTTTATCAGTTGTCATTTTCTAGTTACCAAAAGATGCCAATAAAATGGGAACAGAATAAGCAAAACTACAAGGCAGAAAGAGACTGGAATGGTAGACCATGTCACATTTGTGAAAGGTCTTGATAAAGAACTAGACTTTTATTCCACATATTTATGAGATGTGCCACACACGGTATGTCTTATGAAGAAAGGACTGGGTTAACAATGTGGTAAATCCTTACTGCTTTTAGTTGGTGACCTGCCTTGCTGTCTGCTGCCTGTGCTGGGATAGGCTAGAGAGAGCTACAGAGCACTACCCAGCGGCCCTCAAGACTTGAAGGACTGCCAGTGTCTCCCAACTGTCTCTCGGGAGTGAGTTGCACTGAGCCATTTATACTGCTTTATAATTTAACTGTTCATTTCTTGTATTATCTATCTATCTGTATATAATTTAACAGTTCATTTCTTGTGTTATAAATATATATATATATATAATTATTAGCAATCTGGTTTTATCTCTCTAGAGAACCCTGTCTAACACAATTAGCTTTTGTTTTTCACTTCTTGGGTGTGAAAGATAAGCATCTGGTGGGTCAGGGAGGGGAACCAGGCCGGGTAAGACACATAGAAGGAAGAGGAGCAGCAGTGCACGGCTGAGCAATAGGATGGAACTCTCTGAAAGGCAGTTGCTAACCAGACCTTCAGATCCTTTATCCACGAGATGTTGAATCACACTTGAGCACAGCTTGTCTGGCCTGCCCATTTATGAATGGATACGTTTCTACAAAAAGGCTGCTCAACAGTCCAAAGTCCAGTCATCATGAGCAGTTTCATACAGCCGGCTAGTATAAACAAGCTGGGTTTTTGACTTCTGTTTTTATTTTTGGCTTTACTAGGAGCACAATTAAAATGGATCATCCAAAAGTCACACAGAGAAACAGAAAAACACAAGACGAATGCTCTATTTGGCCCAATTAAGTAATTCTGCTTCGATGTGTTGTTCCCTCTTAATAGAGATAATAGCCATCAGTCATAATTAAAATGAGCATTTGAGAAGAGTGAAAAAGACAGCCTGGTGAAAGATCCATTAATAGCCCATCATTTGGAGCATCTGCACTCCTGTCATTTCTACGTCTCCCCTTCCTGTGACGTTGGCCTTGGAGCAAGAGGCTGTAGGAAAACAATCGAATCTGCAGTGGTCCATTATTGCTTTTGCTGCTCATTTTACCACCCCACAAATACTCTCACCTATCCAACCGCTGCTTCCTCTGGGCCTTGGTGGGGTGGGGGTGGGGGGTTCGTGGGGGGGGGGGGGGTTAGAAGAGCCAAGAAGAATCCTGAAGGACACAAATCACAATGGAAAAGTCATAGTATCATACTTGGTGCTAACCAGATCAGATGCACTGTCACTTTACCTTACTAGGAAGGATAAGATTAGGCTATTTAATTTCCCAGACACTAGCTTTCTAAGCCATGATTGTGTTTCAATTTCACGTCCATTATTGCAAAGGGGAAAGGGAGAAGAGTCTTTCCATATTTTAATAGTGGGACAAAGGGTTAGCTGTCCTGTCCTCACTGAAAAAGCACACGGTCTTGGTGACCTGCTGCTGCTACTGTGTCTTTTACAAACAGAAAGTTATTTTCCACACACTTAAAAAAAGATAAAATAAATCCAAATCTCTGCCATTGAGCTCATTCGAACTCACAGTGATCCCACAGGGCAGAGTAGTGGCGCTGATGGTGTCATGTTACATGTTGGGCTGTTAACCACAAGGTCACCAGTTCAAAACCACCAACCACTCTGGACAAAGATGTCTTTCTATTTCCGTACAGATTTGCAGTGTCAGAAACATACAGTGGAAGTTCTACTCTGTCTATAAGGTTGCTATAAGTCTTTGACTTCATGGCCGGGAGTTGTTGAGTTGAAAAAAATCGGTGGTTGTGAACTGCTGAACCTGCTACTCACAGCCCAAAGCGCCCCAAAGCGCATCCCATGATGCCGCCATGGCTTACAGTTTAAGAAGCACAAAGTCCAAGTTCAGGGTGCTGGCTTTAGCAGCCCACTGTCATCTCTGGAAGAAGGTCCTTGTCTCGTCGGGGCTTCTGTTTCTGGACAATCTTCATGCTTTTTTGGTATCCCTGTCCATCATCTCTGCTCTGTTCACCTGTTGAATCTCTTTTATATCTCTAGAGATCGACTCAAGACCCATCCTACATCCAATCCCGCCATGTAAGCATAATAACTCACTCATTGTCATCGAATGACTTCTGACTCATAGTGACCCTAGAGGACAGAGCAGAAGCACCCTGTGAGTTTCCAAGACTGTTGCCCTTTGTGTGAGCAGAGAGCCTCCTCTCTGTCCTGAGGAGTGACTGGTGCATTCCTTCTTAGGACTTTGTTGTTGGCAGCGCCACTCATGGGCATGATGCCACCAGGGCTCAGACAGCCCACTCTCAAAACGGGGATATAGCCACAGGCTGGGCTTAGGATTCACAAAATGTGTCTCAAAGGGACAGAAGTCAGCCCATCATAGACTATAAAATTCATCTCAAACGTATTAGCCTTCTTACGTCAAATTTTTAATAGGAAAACAAGCAGAAGGATGATCTTCCAAGGCAACCATTAAAAATGTTTTCTTCTATTTCTTTAAGAAAAATCCAGCAAGGCTACAGGGTAATTTTTCTCACCCTCCACTCCCCTCCCCACATGAAACCTTAAATATAATATGAGAGCTTTAAATACTAAATGGGCAAATGGAAAAACATTACCAGAATCTTTTTGCAATGTGCCAACAATTCTAATTTGAGATTTCGGCCATTAGTCTTATTAAACCTTTAATGATTCAACCATGAGGAATAGAAACTATATGGGAATTTTCATCCTCAAAATCTGGGTATGTGGCAGAGAGGCCCAGGTGTCTACCATTTGAGCTTCCCTTCTGGGATGTGCAGTTATTCTGATGAAGTAACTGCCCAGGCCAGAAATCTTCTGGCATCTAGGTGGGGCCCTGTGACCACTTCTTCCATTGAGATGCGAGCATCAGTGCCCTCTTTACTTTCACTGCCCTTCGTCTCCCACTAATCATGGTCTCAAAGGATCCTGTCTACCAGACACACACGCGCACTTGCACACACACACACACACACACACACCAAGGATTGGTGGAACACAAGATGAAAGGAGTCTGTGTCCCTAGTGCACCCTGTAAAGGAAGCCTGTGTCACTATCTTCAGGGCAGCCACCTCTTATGTAAAGAAGAAGAAGAAGAAGAAGAAGAAGAAGAAGAAGAAGAAGAAGAAGAAGAAGAAGAAGAAGAAGAAGAAGAAGAAGGAGAAGAAGCTACTGCATAAAGCAAATGGATTTGGAGAGCCTATACAAGAGGCTTCAAAAATTTCATGGAAATTTTAATTATGTTTAATTATGTTTAAATTCCATTTTTTCCAAAAAAACTTTTTGGAGCTCCCTCGTATATTATATTAACTAGTGCTAACAGAAGCACTGGTGTTGTCATGGGTATGCTTTGGGCTACCAACTGCAAGGTCAGCAGTTTGAAACTACCAGCCGCTCTTCAGGAGAAAGACGGGACTTTCTACACCTGTAAAGAGTTAGTCTCAGAAACTCCATGGCGCAGTTGTACCCTGTCGTAGAGGGTCACTATGAGTCTGTGTGGACTGAAGGCAGCGACATTGGTTTGGTGTTTTTGGAGTGTTAACATACTAGTTGTACATGGCCCAGTGGTCCAATTCTCCTCTCCAAGTAGGACTGGCCTCTGTCAGTGGGTGTTTCTGTTTTGATTTTGTGTTTGACAGGCGTCAATGGAGCTCCCACACTAAAGTGAACTAGGAGGAAGAGCCTGGCGATTGACTTCCAAACAATCAGCCAGAAAGACCCCGAGGATCACAGGGCCCTCTCCTGGAGACAGTGCAGAACTGGGAATCTGCTGTTCCATCGTGCAAGAGTTGGTACCAACTGAAAGGTGGCTGACAACAACTGCTACCTAATTTAACTAAAACCACGTGGAAGGTGGAACCTTGAAAAGTTGATGTAGATTAATAAGTATAGTTTATTAGTTTATGGTTGATAGCTTCAGTTTCTCTTCTTCATTCTTTGGCATATCCAGGAAGGCTCAAATGACATAACCTGGAACTCCAAACTGCAAACTCCAAATTCTTTTCAGAAAACATTTTCTGGAATTATTTATAGGATTTCTTTTTTTCATATCTATATAAGATGGCAGGATAAACAACCCCAAGGCAAAACAATGGGATCAATGGTTCCGGGCGGGACATGGCCAGTAGGAAGTGTCTGAAAGTAAAGGGCGAGCCAACAAACTCAGGTACAGGGGAACAACAAGTGATCTAAAGTCAATGGTGAGGAGGGCTAAGAATGCCTACTGGGGTTTGATCAAGTGCAATGTAGCCAAGAGGAATTACTGAATGCCAAATGATCATCAAACATGACCGTGGAATAGGAGGAAAGTCAAAGGAAGTAGAAGAAACAACTAGGAGGTAAACGACATTTACAGAGGTATAAAGACAGGCACATGCATATGTAAATTTATTTATATATAATGATATAGATGTCTATGAATATATATTTATATATGTTAAGTATTAAGGTAGCAGATGGACATTGGGCCTCTACTCCAGTCTTCCCTCAATGCAAGAACACTTTGTTCTAATAACCTGCCATTCTGTGATGCTCACCTTCCTGACACATTTGCTGAAGACAAAATGGGTACATTAGCAAATATGGTGAAGAAAACAGATGGTGTTGGCTATCAAAAGATACAGCATCTGGGGTCTTAAAGGCTTGGAGATAAATAAGTGACCATCTAGCTGGGAATCAAAAAATCCCACATGGAAGAAGCACACCAGCCTTTGTGATCATGAGGTGTCAGCAGGCTCAGGTATCAGGCATCAGAAGAGCCCAAACAATCATATCAATGCAAACAAGGTGGGCTGGAGTGGAAACCCAAAGCCCATCTGTAGACAATTGGACATCCCCTCACAGAAGGGTCACATGGAAGGCAGGACACGGAAGGGTGCAGTATAGCACCGATGAAACATTCAACATTCCTCTAGTTCTTTAATGCTTCCTATCCCCGCCCCCCTCCCCACTATCATGACCTCAATTCTACCTTACAAATCTGGCTAGACTAGTATGTACACTGGTACAGATAAGAGCTCTTGACACAGGGAATCCAGGACAGATAAACCCCTCGGGAACAATAATGGGAGTAGTGATATGACACCATAGGGACAGAGGGAGGGTGAGGGAGAAAGGTAGAACCGACCAAAATGATGGACATATAATCCCTCCCCCATCCCCCCAAGATAATGAACAACAGAAACATGGGGGAAAGGAGACAGTGGTAGTGTAAGATATGAAAGTTAATAATAATTTATAGTTTATCAAGGGTTCATGAGAGTGGGGGTGGGGAGAGAGGGGAAAAATGAGCTGAAACCAAGGGCTCAAAGAAAAAGAAAATATATTTAAAAAGATGATGCCAACATATGTACAAATATGCTTGACACAATGGATGTATGGATTGTTGTTAGAGCTGTAAGAGCCACCAAGAGAATGATTTACTAACAAGGTTTTTTTCCTAACAAGAATTTTTTTTTCCTTCAAAAGAATGTGAAGTTCTCCCTCTCATGTGTACATGTGTGTGCTCGTTTTTGTTTTTATTGTGACCCCGGGGGAATGTCCCATTCAGGGGGATGTCCCATTCAGGGGGATGTCCCTTTCAGGGGGTTGTCCCTTTCAGGGGGATGTCCCTTTCAGGGGGATGTCCCTTTCAGGCTGCATCTTTTCTGTCTTCTTTTGGTGCTACTGCTCTCACTGCTAGTAGCCTCCAAGTTCACTGCTGATGGCCGTCCCCTGGTAGAGAGCGCCTTCTTTGGGCCGCTCCTGCTGTTAGCTGCTTCTTCAGGATAAAAAGCTGCTGCTGCTTTGGGGGAAGGTTTCTTCCTCTTAGGGACACATGCCAACAGCCACCTCTTTGTGACCACTTGTAGACACCCTCCTCTTTGGAACAAAGATTTCATGTCCTTGGGTCTAGAGGGGGCAGAGGGAGAGAGGTCTTCTACTCCATTCTTCCTGGGACCTTTGCTTGTTCTTTTTCTCCCCCTGCCTCCTGACACTCCTCAGAAGCACTTCTGCTCTTTCCTGAAGACAGGCAGGGTTCCAAATCATGGGGGAAGTTATATTCTGGAACTAACACGGAGTAGAAGATCTTTTGCTCTGGAATAACTTGCTTTTAGGAGTAGTCGTTTAAGTAGAAGATATTTGTCGTCTTGATAAAGACCCCACTGCTCTTTAGGAAACAAATAGAGGCCGTGTATGCCACAGCAAAGAAGTTAAGGTCAGAAATGCAGCAACCTTGTAAAGGGGATCTGCTCAGATGAATTGCTCTGGGGCACTTACCTTTCATATCTGTGGTCTCCTGAGTACCACCTTGGTAGAGTGTAGGATTATAGGCAGAGCTGTCTGCCAGAGGCGTCCTAAAGAAAGCAAACAGAAGAAACAAATTACTTGTAAGTGTATGGATTTGTAAGTTACACCTCACCTGCAGACTCTGAGCAGTTTTCGTTCACCCTGCCCACTCCAACAGTCCCCTCCTCCACCCCATTACACACATTCTCATAAAATGGACCTCGGTTGGACATTATTCTTTAGCCAACTTTTTGTTCTCTGGTTTGTCATAAAAGGGTAAAAATGTCAACATTTACGTACAAAGGGCTTAAGCAATACGTTCCTAATTGTTTCAACTGAATTTAGGAGCATTTCTCTAGAGCTTTCTTTTCAAAATAAGGTAAGTACTCTGAAAGGAACAAGAACCCCAGTGGCTCAAGGATTAAATGGCTGGCTGCCAACAGAAAGTTGCTGGTTTGAACTCACCAGTGTTTCTGTGCGAGAAGTAACCCAGCAATTTGCTCCCACAGAGAGTTTCTGAAGCATGAAGCAGTTCTACTCTGTCCTCTGAGCCCCTCTGTCTGTGAATCAGCTGGGAGGTTCCACCACAACAATGGGAAAGACCCAGGAAAGGTAGTCATAGTGCTGACTTTCCAAGAAAGCTTTGCATTTGATAGTGGTAGAATCATTTGGAATGTGCTGGTTCTGCATGTTTCCTACAAACCACACTATCAGTTTCCCTGAACGTAGATATGGCAGTCCTTTTAGGCAAGGGCTTGGTGGGCAGTGCAGGTTATAGTCGATGGACTGAACAGAACCATCAATTCCTTGGGTATACACATTCCATATTCATATTATCCTTGGGGCTCTGGTGTACACAGGAGAGTCTCTAAATTCTAGGGACCTGGACCATATGGGTGAAGTTGGACTAGAGTGGAAATTGATGGCAGCCCCAGAAGTCCAAAAATGCTCATATGCATGTATCTCACCCACCAACAAGCCCTAATCATCATTGATTATTTCTTCTCTTATATCCTACCCTGCACCTTTCTTTTCTCTACAGAATAATCAAATTGTCTAAGGGTACTTATTTTTCATGCAGTTTTTTTTAAGTCCAGCCTTTAATAAGTATTTTCGCGTAGCTTTGGAGCAGGCGGCTTTGATATAAGTAGTGGGTCCGTTTCCTGATTTCATGGCAATCCTTTCTCCACTTTTCTGTATATTATCATCACATGAGCAGACATAGCCCACATGTTTAGACTTTTAAAGTATATATAAATGGAATCACACAGGATGTATTGTGCTGACAGAAACACTCAACACTATGTCACACTAGAGGGCCTAAAGTGACTTTGCTCATAGTAGTTGCTATATAACATTCCATTGTATGACCATACCAGTCTCTATCCATTCGACTCTAGTAATTATTCTACATTTGTTTCATTTATTTTGGGGGGAGGGGGTCTATTATGAATAATGCTGCTCTGAACAGGTTTGAATATGTCTCTTGGTGCACAGGTCAAAATGATTTTCAATTGAGCATATCCTTGGGAGAAGAATTGTAAGTCAGAGCATATTCAGCTTTAATTTTAAGAGAAAAGGCCAAATTGAAGATCAATGTAGAACAAAACTTAAATTCATCAAAGGATCAGACTTACAGAACCCATCAGAGTCACTCTTGAGGTCCTGAAAGGAGCACACCTTGGCTCAAATTTTTTCTTTTTAAAATCATTTTATTGGGGGTTCATACAACTTTTATCACAATTCATACATATGTCCATTGTGTCAAACACATTTGTATGTTTGTTGCCATCATCATTCTCAAAACATTTGCTTTTTACTTGAGCCCCTGGTATTAGTTCCTCTTTTTTGCCCTCCCTCCCTGCCCCCTCTCCCTCATGAACCCCTGATAATTTATACATTATTATTATTTTGGCATGTCTTATACTGTCCGATGTCTCCCTTCACTCGCTTTCTGTTGTCCATCCCCCAGGGAGGAGGTTATATGTAGATCCTTGTGATGGGTTCACCCTTTCTACCCCACCTTCCTCCACCTGGTCCTGAAAGGTTCATCTGTCTTGGATTCACTGTGTTTCCAATTATCTGTACCCGTGGTACATCCTCTGGTCTAGCCAGATTTGTAAGGTAGAACTGGGATCGTGATAGTAGGCGGGAGGAAGCATTCAGGAACTAGAGGAAAGTTGTATGTTTCATCGCTGCTACACTGCACCCTGACTGGCTTGTCTCCTCTCCATAACCCTTCTGTAGGGATGTCCAGTTGCCTACAGATGTGCTTTGGGTTGCCAATCTGCACTCCCCCTCATTCACAATGATATGATTTTTTTTGTCCTTTGATGCCTGATATCTGATTCCTTAGACACCTCATGATCACACAGGCTGGTCTGCTTCTTCTATGTGGGCTTTGTTGCTTCTGAGCTAGATGGTCGCTTGTTTACCTTCAAGCCTTTAAGATCCCTGACGCTATAGCTTTTGATAGCTGGGCAGCCATGGCATTCTTCACCACATTTGCTAATGCACCCACTTTGTCTTTAACGATTGTGTTGGGAAGGTGAGCATCATGGAATGACAATTTAATAGAACAAAGTGTTCTTGCATTGAGGGAGTGCTTGAGTAGAGGCCCAATGTCCATCTGCTACCTTAATACTAAACCTATAAATATATGCACGTAGATCTCCTTCCCCATCATCATATATGTTTACATATGTGCATGCCTGTATTTAGACCTCTATAAATGCCCTTTGCCTCCTAGCTCTTTCCTCTATTTCCTTTTACTTTCTTCTTGTCCCACTATCATGCTCATCTTTCATTTGGGTTTCAGTAATTCCTCTCAGTTACATTGCCCTTCATCAAGCCCTACCAGGCCTCCTACACCTTCCTCGCCATTGATTTTGGATCACTTGTGTTTCCTTGTCCCTGGGTTTGTTAACAACCCATTTCCTTTACCCTGCCTCCCCCTTTCCTGTTGTTTTCTCCTCCAGCTTGTTTAACCTACCTATATTATATAGCTAGACCTGCAGAGATAATAATATGCATAAAAACAAGACAGAGCAAAATAAATAAACAGCAACAACAGCAAAAAAAATGACATAAAAGAAAAACCTGTAAATAGTTCAAGGTCTGTTTGTTGACCTTTAGGAGTGTTTTCTGATGGAGTCTTATGGAGTGCCATGCCCTGGACCCAAAGTCTATTTTTGGTATTCCCTCGGAACTTCCTTGCTCTGCTCCTCTTGCTGTTCTGTTTCATGCCCTTAGGGTTTTGCCTCGGTGTGGTGAGATCAGATTGGGTGCAATTCCCGCATTGTGTCTCCAGTGTTGTCCCCCATAGGGCTATGGGTCAGTGAGGGATGTCGTGTCTCATAGTGGAACCAGCCCTATGGTCCTCTCTGTGCATTGGCTGCTCTGAGCAGGGATATCGTCCTCAAGGCTTGGTGGGCCAGGGTCTGCTCCACTCTCTCTTCCTCCCCCTTCATTTGCTCCTGTGAGCGCTGGTGTTGGCTCAGTTTTAAGTCAATCACAGGTAAGACTACAAAGGGAACGTGACCTGACAGAAGGACAAGTGTTAGAAAAATCAGTCCATTGGGATCAAAAGGGTGTCATTTACCCAAGGACAAAATTGAGAAGGGTCAGGAAAGGAGGGGGTATGGAAACAGAAAACACAGGGAGGGAGAACAACACAATGTGGGAATGACAATGTGATGAAACAAAGCATATGAATTATTAAGTGGAAAACTGATGTACTTTGTAAACTTCCACCCAATTCACAGTAAGCTATTTTTTAAAGGAAAGGTCAAATTGTCTATCAGTTTAGATTATGACTATTTCACATCCTCACCAAGACTTAGTATTTTTTAATTGTTTTATTAGGGGCTCATACAACTCTTATCACAATCCATACATATATCAGTTGTGTTAATCACATTTGTACATTCATTGCCCTTATCATTCTCAAAACATTTGCTCTCCACTTAAGCCCCTGGCATCAGCTCCTCATTTTTCCCCTTCCTCCCCCTCCCCCTCCCCCTCCCTCATGAATCCCTGATAATTTATAAATCATTATTTTGTCATATCTTGCCCTGTCTGACGTCTCCCTTCACCCACCCCTCTGTTGTCCGTCGCCAGGGAGGAGGTCACACGTAGATCCTTGTACTCGGTTCCCCCTTTGCAACCTACCCTCCCTCTATCCTCCCAGTATCATCACTCACACCACTGGTCCTGAGGGGTTCATCTGCCCTGGATTCCCTGTGTTTCCAGTTCCTATCTGTACCAGTGTACATCCTCTGGTCTAGCCAGACTTGTAAGGTAGAATTGGGATCATGACGGGGGTGGGGGAGGAAGCATTTAGGAACTAGAGGAAAGTTGTATTTTTCATCGTTGCTACATTGCACACTGACTGGGTCTCCACTCCGCACTCCCCCCCTCATTCACTATGGTAAGATTTTTGTTCTGATGATGCCTGATACTTAATCCCTTTGACACCTCATGATCCTACCGGCTGGTGTGTTTCTTCCATGTGGGCTGTGTCGCTTCTGAGCTAGATGGCCGTTTGTTTACCTTCAAGCCTTTAAGACCCCAGATGGATAGCTGGGCACCATCAGCTTTCTTCACCACATTTGCTTGTTCACCCGCTTTGTCTTCAGTGGTCGCATCAACACTTAGTATTTATGGTCTTTTCAATGTTCAATTTCTCTGGAAGGGTGCGGAGACTTAGCTCATTGTAGTTCTAATTTACATTTATTTCCTACTAATGAGGTTGATTGCCTTTTGAATGTTTGTTGACCATTTGGACACCGTGGTTATCTGTATTAGTTGAAGGTTTGCAGAGCAGATCATGAGTGCATGTGCATTTGGTTTCAACTCATCCATTGCAATCTCCTTGTGTCTCCAGTGTCCATTCCTCCTTTTATCCCTAACCCGCTGCACTTTGTAGGTACCGTATACACGCGAGTGTAAGCCGACCCGAATACCAGTTGAGGCACCTAATTTTACCACAAAAACTGCATTTAAAATGTGATGAAAAACTCAGCTTATACAGTAGATACGGTAAATGCTGTCCTTTTTATCTTAAATGGTGATTATTTTTACACAGGGGTGGGCTCTGTTCCAGTCCTTCCTGAAGGATGACCGAGAGCCATATTCTTGGTGATTTCTTTGTCTCTTTCTGACCAATAAGGCAGGCATCCTTTGTGGTTTTATTCCATATTTTTGAAACTCTATACAATTTTATTGGACCTGTCTACTGCCCCTTTTAAGGAAAAAAAAACTCTCAGCTCCCATAATGCAGGATAAAGTACAGATATTTGCTTTTGCAACCTCTCTGGACTGTTGCATCATTCCTGAGGGGTGGTATCACCCACTGTAGGAAACACTGTTCGAACATGATCCTTTCAGAGTAGTTGGTGGTGGCTGGGCACCATCTAGTTCTTTTGATCTCAGGGTAGTGGAGAGTGATGCTTAAGTGATTCCTTAATCTATCAGATTTATTGCTTCTATATGTCTTTCAGTTTTCATCATTCTTTCCTCCAGACAGAGAGACACCAGTAGTTTCACCTGAGATGGCTGACTGCTCGTGAATTCTTAAGACCTCAATTGCTATTCATCCTAGTCAGATACACAACATTGTCTTTGTAAACTATGTTGTTCCAATAGACCTAGATGTCCTTTGAGACTATGACTCTGATCCCCCAGTCCCAGTGACTCTCTCAAGAAATTTTATTATGTTTAGAAAGTGTTTGTAACTGTGACTTTTATGTAGTGTACCACATTAATGGACATATGTGCAGCAAAGATAAATACACACATACAAATATCCTCTGTCACATCTGTACATGTCCATGGGTTCACTCCTACTTTCTCTCTCTCCCACACCTGTTCAGCCTGCATGAGGATCTAAGCATTTACTCGAGCTGTTACTGTTAGGTACCATCAAGTCTGTTTTGATTCATAGTGACTCTGTGTACGACAGAATGAGACACTCCAAAAATCAAACACTGCAACATCTTCACAGTCGTTATGTTTGAGTTTACTGTTGGAGCTCTTCTGTCAATCCATCTCATCAAGGGTCTTCCTCTTTTTTTTTTTTTCCTGATATTCTCTTTTACCAAGCATGGTGCCCTTCTCCAGAGACTGGGCTCTACTGATATGCCCCAAAGGATGTGAGACAGAATCTGCATTTTTGCTTCTAAGGGAAACTTTGGCTATACTTTTTCCAAGACAGATGTATTTGTTCTTCTGGTAGTCCCTGGCACTTTCAGTATTCTTCACCAGCACCATTACACAAATGCATGTTATTCTTAGGTCTCCCTTATTCAATGTCCAACTTTCACAGGCAGATGAGGTGACTGAAAATGCAATGGCTTAGGTCAGGTATACCTTAGTCCTCAAAGTGACGCTCCTTGCTCTTCAACTCTTTAAAAGGTCTTGTACAACAGACTTGTACAATGCGATGTGTCATTTAATTTCATAACTGCTGCTTCCATGAATCAGAATTGACTCGATGCCAGTGACTTTGGTTTTGTTTGATTGGCTTCCATAAGCATTGATTGTCGGTCTTATCAAGATAAAATTCTTGACAATTTCAATCTCTTCTTCATTTACTTCTTTACATTAAGCTGTAATTCATACTGAAGGCTGTAGTTGCTGATCTCCATCAACAAGTGTTTTAAGTCCTCCTCATTTAAAGCAAGTAAGATTGCACCATCTATAAACTGCAGGTTATTCGTGACCTCCTTCCAATCCCGATGCAGCATTCTTCAACATATAGTCAAGCTTCTTGGATTATTTGCTCTGCAGAGACATTGACTAAGTCTAGTGGAAGAGTACAGCCCCGATGCACACCTTTCCTGATTTTAAACCATGCAGTTATCCCTTGTTCTGTACACATCACTGCCTCTCAATCCAGGTACAAGTTCCTCATGAGCACAATGAAGTGTTTTGGAATTTCCATCTTCAATGCTATCCAAAGTATGTTATGATCCACATGATTGACTGCATTTACATAGTCAATAAAACACAAATAAACATCTTTTGGGTATTCTGTGCTTTCAGTCAAAATTCATCTGACATAATTAACCACCTCTTATTCCATGTTCTCTTTTGAACCGAGATTGGATTTCTGGAAACTCTGTCAATGTACTGTTGCAACTGTTGCTGAAAGATCTTCAGAAAAATTTTACTTACATGCAATATTAATGATATTAATACTCATTGGTCTGCACTATTGCAGGATTGTGTATATAACCGTGTTTACATTGTTGCCTTTAACGCTTGCAAATCTTCCAATATCTTTCCCCGCCTTCAACATTGTTTGTTCACCTCCTTCTTGTTGAATATTGGGTTAAATCCATTGAGCCTGTGGCTTTTCTTCTTCCCCTTTCCTTCCACATCTTGTAACATTTAAGTTTGGTGGATGGTGAGATAGTTAAAGTTTATTGTGCCAACCTGGCCGATAAACACATGTGGGGTTAATTGAAGATTGGAGAGATAAATGAGTTTACATGAGTTTCTCTTATACATGAGTTTCTGTGGGTTTGTTTATCTAATATAACCAGACTAACACAAATGGATAAATGAATAATTTAATGAACCAACAAAGTATCAACTCTTGAACCATATTCCATGTTGGGAATTCCAAATGCAATTCTTAGTCTTATTTTCTTAATTTTTAACTTTGACAGACCACTGGGATTGACACAGACATCCCTAATAACAAGTTCTAAAGCATAACGATCATTACTCTCCCGATGTAAGATTGTCCTTTTTTGCATGGTTATGAATTTTGCATTTAAGACATCCAGAACCAAATGATCAGTACATCTAACACAATTCCTGTCTCACAGGGTATTTAAAGTGGTGAAAGAGTAGAAAAGAAGATTTCAAAGGGCAGCTCAAGAAGGCAAAATATTATAAGGAAAAACAAAGAAAAAGATATTTGGCTTATAAACCAAAAGACAAGGAGGCCAGGGACAGGAGTGGGGACAGAGAGAAAGGGGGAAGAGAAGGTACTGAGGTGGGAGAGAGGAGGAAAGAGGTGGGGGGAAAAGAACCATATATATCGGGGGGAGCGGGCGGGGGCTAACAGGATATTGTTATTGATTTCATTTCTTGAGATGGGCTGTATAAATATATAGAATGTGTTTCATTAAAAACATAACAAAAATCCTCCATATTTCTTATCTCTCAAGAATCTAAAGAGTCATCTGTGACTAAAAAAAAACATGTAAAGGAAAACTGAAAGGGGCTCATAGTCTTTAGTGACAAACAGGTTGATGTCAAACAAAAGGCAAAGTAGTAAATGTGCATAAACTTGAAGAAAACTTAAAGATAAGAGCATGTTATTTCTCAAACTGAAAGAACTGATGAAAAAACTTCAAGAGTCATGTTGCAATATTAAAGGATTCTATCAGCAGATATTGAACCATACAGAAAGTATCCAAAGAAGAGGGAAGAAACACAGTCATACTAAAAAGAATCGATCAGTGCTCAACCATCCAGGTTGTCTTCTGGTCAACCACCAATGGCATGGAAGGAAGAAGTTCAAGCTTCACCAAAAACTTTTTATAAAAACGAGGCTCCAGGAATTGATGAAATATAAAGTGAGATGTTTCAACAAATAGATATAACATAAAAAGTGCTCACTCGTCTATGCCAAGAAATTTAAAGACAGCTACCTGGCCAACCATCAAAGAGATCCATCCATATTTGTGTTCGTTGAAAAGAAAAGTGGAAGTTATTGAGTAATATTACCATCTCATGAAAGTAAGGTTTTGCTGAGGATAATTGAAAAAAGAAAAGAGAAAAAAATTGCAGCAGTGCATCTGCAAGGAACTGTCAGATTCAAGCGAAATTCAGAGGACGACAGGAAAGAAGGGGTTTCATTGCGAAAGACAGGTGGATCTTGGCTGAACGCCGAGACTATCAGAAAGATAGTTATCTATGTTTCATTAGCCGAGGATTCAATTCTGTGGTTCCTAACAATGTATGGATAACATTGGGAAGAATATCCTTCGGAAGAACCTATGTGTAGACCTAAAGGCAGTCATTTGAACAGAACAAAGGAATGTCACTTGATTTGGTATCAGGACAACTCTGTGCCAGAGAAGCATCCTGTCTTCATAATTATGCAATCTGTACCTGGAGCAAAATAATCCAAAAGACTCAACTGCATGAAGAATGACACAGCAGAATTGGTGGGAGAAGATTCAGAAAAAAACTTGATATGCTGAATCATTTCCTGTTTCATTCCAATAAATGATTTGGAGCCCATTTTTATTTTAAGCAATGTAAAAATATCCTTTTATAGGCTTACCAAATTTAAATCAATGAGATCTTGCTTAGAATTTGAGAAGACATGTGTCCTTGGGGTTAAAATGAACCAAAATATAGATTTAAAACAAAAGCCAAACATCTCATGGGGTTGGATACCTTGGTTTGGAGGTTTAGGGTCACAGATTCAAGGGATATCCTACTTAGTTGTCCGAATAGCAGGTTTTGTGCTTCTGTTCTACTTCCTAGTGCCGTGTGTAGAGTCTGGGACTGTAAATGCTCGTAAGGGGCCATCCAGAGAGATGTAGCACTTGGCCTTGATTCCCCTGGAGCAACAGAGGAAGAAGGGGTGTCAGGAATCAGAGAAAGATATGGAACAGGTGGCTGATTGTCTCTAGAAACTGCCACCTCTGCCAGGTGACCCTTTTTATCAAACTCAGGGAATCCAGGACAGATGAACCCCTCAGGACCAGTGGTGAGAGTGGCCATACTGGGAGGGTGGAGGGAAGGTGGGGTAGAAAAGGGGGACAGATTACAAGGATCTACATATAACCTCCTTCCTGGAGGACAGTCAGCGGAGAAGTGGGTGAAGGGAGACATCAGATGGTGTAAGATATGACAAAATAATAATAATTTCTAAATTATCAGGGGTTCATGGAGGAGGGGAGGGAGGGGGGAAATGAGGAGCTGATACCAATGGCTCAAGTAGAAAGCAAAGGTTTTGAGAATGATGATGGCAACAAATGTACAAATGTGCTTGACACAATGGATGGATGGATGGATTACGATAAGAGTTGTATGAGCCCCCAAGAAAATGATTTAATTATTTTTCCATAAAAGATCCTATAGGAAAATCTTGATTAAAAGGGGGGAAATTCGGGGGGAAAAAAATCAAATTTTCACGAATTCTAGCCATGAAAAGTGAATTAAACCCTGAAACTGTTGCCCTGAAATATCTTTAGGCCTTTCACCAAAAGAATTCCCAGAAATCTTCTTAAAACCAAACAGCAGTTTAGCTTGGCTACTTTAACGTGCCTGGCTTGAGTAGCATGCTCTATTCAGAACTGGCTACAGGAGATCAAACGGACAATGGCCACTTGGAAGATTAAATAGGAACTTGGGAGGAAGAGTGAGTTTCTGCTAATGAGGGAGGCACACCTCAGAAAGGAGGGTGAGCACGGCTGTAACTGGGAGAGGCAATGAAAGTCCCTGAACTGTGCATGTAGAAACTTGCACTGGAGACTGCTTTGCTGCTGAACCACCAAAGAAAGGAGTTACTTTAGATCTGGAGCTTTCAAAATGCGCCGGATCGGCCCTTCATTTTCCTTCCCAACAGTTGTGTCCTTTTAACAGACTAAGAACTCGGTTGTGCAAAGAACGTGTTTCCACTTCTGAGGTTTTCAAACACAAACAGATGAACTTCACAAGCTTGTGTTCATTTGCGGTTTGCAATGTCGCGAGGCACTTTGTTGCAATGATTCACTGTGAGCACCCATGGAACCAAATGTGAAGCTCTGGCCATTTTCACCAGGCATCCTATTTTCTGCAGTTTTTCAGAGTTACTAAACAATTTTTGTCCCCTATGTTGGTGAATGAATCTGTCTGGACATCAGTTTACAAAAACCCTAGCAGTAATTAGACTCCCCTATCTCACTGAAAGGTGCCTCGATAGCCACAGGATGAGCAAAGGGGCTTCCAAACGTGCATTGAGGGGACAACACACTCAAAACTTACTGCCATCGAGTCAATTCCACCTCAGAGCGACCTGAGAGGACTGAACTGAACTGCCCCTTTGGGGTTTCCAAAAGCATCATCTCTTCTTCTGCTGAGTGGCTGGTGGGTTCCAATGGTTGACCTTGTGGTGAACAGTTAACTTCAACATGAGGGATGCTTGTCAACACGCTAGGGAAGCTAGTAAAAGCATAAATATTGTAACATTTTTTAAAAGATTGTAGTTTATTGAGATCTAGCACTGAACGCATCCAATTGGAAAGTACTCTGTTTTAGGTTTGAGCACTTTGGTTGCATAATTTGGAAAGGCCTGGGAAACAGTATAATTAGTGAAACCCGTGAGAGCCAGCTTGATGGGGCTGCCTTGTTTCCCCAGGCCTTGAACTTCTTTCCACCTTTGACAGGGTACACTTCTCTATCACTTTTCTCAGTCTTTGTTGGTGGAAATGATCTGTTTTCCTTCTCTGAGGGTTTCCCCCTTCCAGAGGCAGCAGCTTTCACAAGTCTTACTGAATTGGGTTATTCCTGGTCTCTGAAGTCCAAGTCAATAAAACAAGCCAACTGACTTTCAAGTAGGTTCTTCAGAAGTTGGACAATGAATATTGGCCAATGCATCTTCAGAGAGACAGATTTCATGATGAGTCATCACATTCTCCACACCCCCACTTACTCTTTCTCCCGCAAACGTACGGAGCTCTGCTAACCGAAAGACTAGAGGTTTGCATCCATGCAGGGGCCTGTCAGAAGAAAGATCTGATGATCCTCTTTAGAAAGATGGGCCATGAGCCACTGGAGATCCCCTTGCAGAGGGGGTGTAGGGGAGGAGATGAGTCAGTCAGGGAGTGATGTAGCACCGATGAAGAATACAGCTTTCCTCCAGTTCCTAAATGCTTCCCCTGCCACCCCCAACTATCATGATCCGAATTCTACCTTGCAAGTCTGGATAGAGCAGAGGATGTACACTGGTGCAGATAGATGCTGGAGGCACAGGGAATCCAGGGTGGATGAGCCCTTCAGGACCAGGGGTGTGAGGAGCGATACTGGGAGGGTAGAGGGTGAGTGGGTTGGAAAGAGAGAACCAATTACAAGGATCTACATGTGACCTCCTCCCTGGGGGATGGACAACAGAAAAGGGGATGAAGGGAGATGCCGGACAGGGCAAGATAGGACAAATTAATAATATATAAATTATCAAGGGCTCATGAGGGAGGGGAGAGCGGGGAGGGAGGGAGTAAAAAGAGGACCTGATTCAAAGGACTTAAGTGGAGAGCAAATGCTTTGAAAATGATGAGGGCAAAGAATGTATAGATCTGCTTTACACAATTGATGTTTGTATGGATTGTGATAAGAGTTGTATGAGTCCCTAATAAAATGTTTAAAAAAGAAAAAGAAAGGTGGGCCGTGAGAAAACCCCGCGCAGTGCAGTTGAGCTCAGCCATAGGGTCACTGTGAGTGTGGTTGACTAGCTGGCCGCTGGTTTTGTGTTTGTCTTTGTCATGACCCTTTCCTGCGTATAGTACACCTTGGGTGTCTTCACCTCCTCTGTCTTCCAACAGGCCCAGAGGAAGCCTGCCTCACCCAGATCTTCCCAGAAGCACAAGGTCCCTTCCCGCCACAGACGCAGAGAACATCCCCTTCCTTTGTATGTATGAATTACTCTAGCTGCCGCTCCTCAATTAAACTGAAATTATTTTTTTAAACTCTCTGCTTACTCAGTGTGTATCACAAGGCCTAGCTTAAATGACCATGGACTGCTAAAAGGACTAACCAATCTGCCTCGGAAGAAGTACAGTCAGCAAATGTGCTTGACACAATGGATGGATGGATGGATTGTGATGAGTTGTACGAGCCCCCAATAAAGTGATTAAGAAGAAGAAGGAGGAGGAGGAGGAGCAGGAGGAGGAGGAGGAGGAGAAGGAGGAGGAGGAGGAGGAGGAGGAGGAGGAGGAGGAGGAGGAGGAGAAGGAGTACTCCTTAGAGACAAGGATGGCGAGATTACGTCTTCCATATTTTGGACATGCTGTGAAGAGAGATCAGTCCCAGGAGAAGGACGTCGTGTTTGGTAAAGTGGAAGGGCAGCAAAAAAGAGGAAGGCCCTCAATGGGACAGATTGACACAGTGGCTGCTACCATGTAGCCAGGCATGGGAACAATTGTGAGAATGGCACAGTGCCGGGCAGGGTTTAGTTCTGTTATGCCTAAGGTTGTTATGGATTGGAACCGACGCAATGGCACCTAGCAATAACAACCACCACAGCTTCAGGTAAACACTGAGAAATAGCACCACTAGGCAAGGAGTAGAGGAATAGGCAGTCTGCTTGCTTTCCTGCGCTTAGGGAATGTTTTCACACCTGAAAGTAGGAAAACCAGACAAGAACAAAGTGAAAATCTCTGAGAAACCTCTTTGCTGAGCAAAGAAGACAAAATATCCACAGGTTACTCAGATACACAGATTCCTATCCCCTCAGGAGTAGGCGTGGGCAGAGTAGGTGATTTCCTGAGTTTCTCACAGCAGAGTGTCGTCATCCTTCTTCCCACTGCCAGTTTACACAGGGTTAAAAATCTATTTCTGGGTCTACCGTCTCCCCTTCCCCTTTGTGCAAATCACAAAGACCCCTTACAGTTGATGCTCAGGCCGGCTGCATGGGGACTGGTCCAGCTGTTTTCTCCGGTAACTTCCTGTGTATGTGGTCACAGAAGAGCTTGCCCAGCAGGCTTCGTTCTGCCAAGACGCTCTAGCCTTGTGTCTGATCGAATCAAACTCTTTCGAAGTAAGAGGGCTGAAGGGCAGAAGCACTTGTGGCGTCAAGAAGAAGTAGTGGGACATAACTGGGGCTGGCCTACTCTGAGTGAGAAGTTTCTAAGTCCTCCAATCATCAGCACTTTCTTCCTGCCTGCCGAAAGACATTGATGGCAGCTCCAAACTTAGTAACTCAGACAATTCACCCGGGTGCCAAAGCTTAATTGTCTTAGAGTTGCCAAGCAACGGATCACAGAATTCCACACATATTACCCTGCCCCCCCGACCCCGAATTATAGCTGGCAATTTTTTAATGATATAATCTTCTAGCCTTTGGCCTAAGCGATGTACGGCTACCTCGTATGGCAAGAAATCAGGTGATAAAATAATTTATAACACTAGTGCCACCCTATAGTAGGAGTCCTCCACAAGAGGGAGAAAATAAATCAAGGATGGGGGGAAGGCTAAACTGCTGGGGGGTTGGATTAGCAGTTTAAATGGTCGAATACAGAGTTGATGATCTGAAATGTAAACCCCCACCTAATTTACAATAAAAATTGGAAACAAAACCCAACGGATGGATCAAAATAGCTAATTGACAACCTGTCATAGGCATGAAGTGGGACTGGGCAGCCTGCTGTTCTTTGGTGCATGGGATTGTCATGGGGGTGGGTGGAGGACAGCCCTTAACAACTAACCAAAACCCCTCCTAACGGGGTATTGGTGAGCAGTTTTCTTCCTGTGAACAATTTTATACTTCTATTAGCCATGTATCATAAGCAATATACACATTGGGCTGCTAACCACAGGTTAGCAACTTGAAGTCACCAGCAGTTTGAAGCTCCCAGGAAGAAAGATGAGGCTTCCCACTCCTGTAAAAAGGTAGTCCGGAAACCCACAGAGGCGCATCTACTCTGTCCTAGGGAGTCTCTGTGAGTCAGCATCATCGACTGAAAGGCAGTGAGATTTATTTTGCTTAAAATGCCCACAAACGATCTCATGTTGGGTGTATCCTTCTGCCGTATGCTTTTAGCAATCAATATCACTACTGAGATTATTGCTATCAGTTTATGGACATTCTGTTCATTGATGTTTTACTGTAGTACCCTATAAGTTTAGAGATAAAATTAGCCCATCCGTTTGGAATAAAGATGAGTATTATCATAAATGCAAATGTAAATCCAAGTGATAGTGACTGAAGAAGTGGGAACAAGAGATTGAAAAGAGCCAAGTACTCATATTCCCCTGAAGACCTGACCTTTAAGTGCCTGGAAGCAAACATGAACTGCTTGTGATGTCAACAATAGCAGGTGACTCTGGTGGCTTCACCTAGGTCATACAGCAGCTGGGCTCCAGCTGGTAGAACACCAAGTTACCATGGGGCTGCTGAAGCTTAGAGATGCCCAGGCCCTACCCCCAGAGAGTCTGATTTCATTGGCCTGGAGTAGGCCCAGACATTGGCATTTCCTCAAAACTTAATTCCCGAGGATTCGAAAGAGCATCCAGAATTAAGAATTATAGTCACTGAAGTGTGACTGTGACCTTTTTTAAAATTTGAAAAAAATCCCCAAGCTTCCATTCAGTCCCATGACTTCCTCCACCCTCCACTGACCTTTATTCTCCACCTGGTCAAGATGACCCTCGCTTCTCCAGATTAACAATTCATTTGCAAGTCGAAATGGAATGCAGCCTTCTCAACATTCATCTTTCTATCAACTCGTAGTGACCTGTAGAAAGAAGTCTCGCTAAATCTGCTTGTAGATACTGTCTTAGCCTCCCCGTGTGACAAGTAGAAATATCACGTGGTTGGTTCTCAACATAACCGAGCTCACTACCACTGGGTCACTGCTCGACTCAAAGTGACCCCTTGTGGGTTTCCAAAACTAACTGTTCAAGGAAGTAGAGAGCCCAGTCTTTCTCCTAAGGAGCTGCTAGTGGTTTCAAACTGCCGACCATGTGGATCACAGCCCACTGTGTAACCACTATAGCACCAGGGCTCCTGTGGGTGTCTCTGAGGAACAGGCATTTATTTTTCACAGGTCTGGAGGTTGAAAGTTCAAACGCAGAGGACTGGTTTCAGAGGAAGTCTTTCTCTCTTGCTCTGTTGACTCGAGAGTAACCCACCTGCCTCACCTTCTCCAGCCTGGCCTTCTTCTGAACATTGTCGATCTCCAAGTGGCATCTACCTCTCTCCAACTTGTACTTGTTTGTTTCTTTCTGTATCTAATCTACTCTTTCATCTTAAAAAAATCATTAGGTGCATGATACACAATTTAATCTATAACAATGCCATGCTTCAATGTTGTTGAAGTAAAGTTATTGATCAACATCTTTCAGAGTGTATCGGCCATCAATATTAAAAAAAAAATTCTTCCATGGAAAATTGATCAGCAGGCACGGGTGTGTTGAACACGTAGGGCCCCGAGTCTCACGCTTAGAGAAGTGTCATCTGAGGCAAAGCCCAGGAATCTTCATTTCTAAAATCAGTTATGTGAGTCAGATGTCACTGGTGCTGGGAACACTCCACTGGGAGCTTAATTCAAATAGTCTTTCAAAAGCAGACTGATACACAGTATGGTTTGTTTTGAGAATAAAATACTTGCAAATAATTGTTAAGTGTTTTAAATTCGAGTGTTTCTGTTTTGTTTTCCTCTTTTCAAAATCAAGAGCTCACCACCATCACGTCAATTCTGACTCAAAGCTTTGAAATTTGGAGCTTACGCACCTTTGTCCCAGGAGAGGGATTAGGCAACTGCTTGCAGACATCGCTGGTTTTCATCCCGTGATGGAAGGCCCTGAGAAAATCCAGATGAGATTAAAAAAAAAAAAAGATGCAGGTTGAGTGGGAATGGGGAGGGGGTTGGAATTTGGGAGCAGTGATTGTGATGATGTATACACAACTCTTTTTAAAAGGGACTTAATTATGGAAGTGTATGATGTGTGAATATTACATCAAGAAGACTGCTTAAAAAGAAAGAAAAGAAACCAAAGTTGACCAGTGGTTACCAGGGGTGAAGGAGGAAGAGGTTTTGCTTAGGGGGCATTGAATTTATGTTAATGGTGGTGAAATAATTTGGAAAAGGATATTAATAATGGTTGTTCAATACAAAGACAATGGGACGGAATTGCACACATAGGAACTGCTGAATTGGAGAGTGTTTTGCTGTGTATATTTTTGATACAATTCAAAAAAGAATTACACTAATAACAATGAGTACAAGAAGAGGAAAAGAGTTCTAAAATAGGTTGCATTAATACAACTCTTCTTGATATGATTAAACTATTGAATTGTTTGATACGTGGATGAAGTGCCAATAAAACTGTTTTAAAAAGATGAAGGTAGGGCCTGAAGGAGGGGAAGGGAAACTGGGCCCCTTGCTCTCTTCACCCCGTTCAGTATTGGGAAACTGCTGCTCCATTGCTTTAACCTTTATTCACCCTAGCAAAAATGGTGATTTCTCTTTAAAAGGTCTCTGCTAGAAATATGTTCTTTTAAGGACAAGGAAAATAAATGAAACGGGCTCTGGAAGATTTATAGAAAACATTCAAATTTATTTTTAAGGTGTGTGGACATCTTTATAAATTATTATGTATTAAAAGGTGATCTTAAAAAATAAACTATGGTGGAGGAGTTTTATGATAACTTTCCTATTGCAGTGTTGTTTTATGATGTCCCTGGGTGGTACAAATGGTGTGTCCCCCAAAGTATGTATTGCACATTCTAACCTCTATGTCCATGGTTAGGGAACCCCGGTGGCATAGTGGCTACGAGTTGGGCTGCTCACCACTAGGTCAGCAGCTAGAAACCACCCTCTGAAGGAGACAGATGAGGCTTTCTGTTCCTGTAGAGAGTTAAACTCTGAGAAACTCATGGGGCAGTTTTACCTTGCCCTATGGGGTCACCGTGAGTCAGAATTGACGGGATAGCAGTGAATTAGATGCCCAAGATTATAATCCCATCTGGGAATGGCTCTTCTTTGCTATGTTAATGGGACAGTGTTAGTATAGGAAATTTCTTGAGTAAGTCTCTTTGGAGATAGAAAGCCACAGGAGGATTGTCCAGGAGCAGAAGCTGAAAGAGACAAGGACCCTCTCCCAAAGCCATGAGAGAGAGAGTTTTCCCTTGGTGCCAGTATCCTAAATTCAGCCATCTAGCTTCCTAAAATAGATTTCTACTTGTCAAAGTCACCCATCAGTTTCTTGGATGAAATTTTTACAGCAGCAAATCGCAGGCCATCCCTTAGTGGGCTCAAAAGCCAAGTATTTTGAAAAAAAAAAAAAAGCCAAGTGTTTTGTATTTTTCACTTTTCACAGAATACTTACGCTTTTAATTTGTATTCTATAAATGTTTCATTGATTTATTAAAAAATAAATCAAAATCAAACAAACAAACAATAAAACCTTTTCAAAGTTGCCAGGGGCTATTTGACATTCAAATTGGAAACCTAAGAGACTTATCAATTACTTTTTCTTCTTTTTCTCCATACTCATTGTTGGTATCTATTTCTTTTTTACACAACAAAACATTCATCAACACCAAACTTCAACATGTCTAATGCAGTGCCACTGGTTATACCCTTCAGGTTGTACAACCTTCATTGCCATGCCTCTCCAAATTGTTTTGTCACCATTAAAATGAACTCAATGCCCCTAAGCAAAAAAAGCTTCCTCCTTCACCCATGGTAACCATAGGTCAAGTTTGGTTTCTTCGCTCTTTTTAGGAGTCCTCTTGATGTAATATTCACCTATCACGTACTTTCATAGTTAAACTGCTTATGAAAAGAGCTGTAGATCCATCATCCAATCAGCTCTCATGCTCCCTCCCCACACCCACAGCAAAGTGCTTCACTGTTGCGTCCTCGGGGCCTCTTAATGAAGTGTGGTTCTGGTTGTTAGGTGCCATCTAGTCAGTTCCAACTCAAAGTGATCTCATGCAAAGTTGGCCCTGTGTTGGCTTCACAATCGTTTGTAGGTTTGAACCTATGTTGCCGACACTGTCTGTCAAGCCATCCTGTTGAGGACCTTCCGCTGTTGGCCCTCTGTTTTACCAAGCATGATGTTGTTCTCCAAGATATGATTCTTCCTGAAAACATGTCAAAAGTAAGTGAGACAAAGTCTCACCGACTTCATGACTGAGGAACCTTCTGGCTCTACTTCTTCCAAGACCGAATTATGCATCCTTCTGGCGGTCCATTCAATATCCTTTGCCAACACCAGAACACAAAGGCATCCACTCTTCCTCATGTTCTTACTAATTGTTCAGTTTGAGAGCATATGTGTAAGAAGCATCCGGCTGATCAAGGTGTTTACTAATGGGTGACTATTTAGTCCCCTGCTCCTCTGTGTCTCTGCAGACGAAATCATTGCAAAATGACTGTTGTTTGTGACTTTGCTGCTAAAAGCATTGAGGGATAACTCCGTTATTTATGATCTCTTTGAGGCTCTCTTGAATCTTGCATATCCGTGTGATTGTCTTTGAACCTAGTGCTTTTATTATTCTAAGGTTAAGAAACTGTGACTAGTTAAGTAACATTTGCATAGATAAGAGTTTAGGAATGTTTAAGTTCTTTGATGTTTTTTTTGTAACCAATTTCCTTGTGTAAGAAGAATATAAATACCAAGCTTCAAATATACACAAGACTTCAGTCTATCAGATTGGAGTCCTCCTGATCCCATGCTTTGTACATAGCTCTTTCTTTTCCTTTCATCCGCACACCTCGGTTCGAACCCAGCTTGATGCGGGATAGCTGGTCTAATCCCCCGCACATATGATTGAAAATAGCAAGACTTGGGTCAAGTGTACCTTAGTCCTCAAAGGGACATCATTGTTTTCTGTTTTTTTTTTTAAAACATTTTAATGAAGTTTTTGCAGGAAATTGGCCCAATGCCATATATCATTTGAACTCTTGTCTGCTGCTTCCTTAATTGTTGATTGTGGACAATTAATGAAGTTCTTTGCAACATGCATCTTTTCTCCATTTATCATGATGTTGCTCATTGGTCCTGTGAAGATTTTTGTTCCTCCCAAGGCTGAAATATTCGATATTTCTCAATAAGTGCTCCCAGTCAGTCCTTCTCACTTTTAGCAAGCGAGATTGTGTCGTTTGCACACTGCAGGTTGCTGATGAGTTTCCTTCCAATCCCAGTGTCTCATTCATCTTCATACAAGGCAGCATTTTGGAGTGGCTCAGAATACTGATGACTAAGGATGGAGAAAACCCTGACACACACTTGTAAAAATATTAACCCTTGCAGTATTTCCTTATTCTGTTCTAAGGACTGCCTCTTGATTCTTGTACATGTTCTGAATTAGCACAAGGAAGTACTCTGGACTTCTCATGTGTTTGTAATGTTATTCATAGTGTGTCAGCATCTGCCCAGTTGAATGCCTTTTCATAGTTAGTAAAATAGATAAATGTCAACATTAGGCTGAATTTCCTAGAGAAACAAAACCAGTGGCACTCAGATATGTAAAAGAAAGGACTTTATATCAAGAAAGCATTTTTAAACCAAAAAGCAGCCCAACTCAGTCCCACTCAAGCCTGTGGGTCTGAAGACGACGTGGGAACTTGGGAGTTCGCCGGGTAGCGGGTGCAGAGTCATGTGGATCCGATGTCCACAGGAACATGGCAGGAGTCCAGCTCCCAGAGTCACCAGGCTGCATGGGCTGCCAACCCCAGAGCCAAAAGAGCAATCCAGGAAAGCAGGAAGTAAAAAGGGGCAGGGAGAGAGAAAGAGTTCTCAGTCTCTTTCTTATGAAAAGGCCACGCCTCAAAGGAAGCATCATCAGGCTTTGATCTGATTGATCCTCACAAGTACTATCACCTTGACATAAAATCTAACCACTACATCTTTCTGGTCTTCTCTGCTTTCAGCCAAGATTCATCTATCTTCAATGATGTTTCTCATTGTGTAGCCTCTTCTGAATTCAGCTTAAATTGTTGGCAGTTCTTTGATGATATACTGATACAAACGTTTTTAAATTGTATTCATCCAAGTTTTACATGCATGTGATACTAATGATATTGTTCAATAATTTCTGAATTTTATTAGATCATGTTTATTTGGAATGGTCCTGAATATGAATCTCTTCTAGTTGGATGTTTAAAAATTTTATTTGCAAAGGTAGTGAGCACTTTCAAGGTTGCATGCATTTGATGAGATATCTCAGTTGGTATTCCAACAATTCCTGGAGTCTTGTTTTTCACTAGTAACTTCAAAGCAGTTTTGACTGCTTCTGGCCAGATCATTAGTTTTTGATTGTATGGTCGCCTGTATGTGTTATGTTCACTTCCTGAAATGGGAGAACATCAAGCAATTCTTTTTTTGTCACAGGGACTTCCTTCCATCTTCTTTGTGACGCTTCCTGCATCATTCAATCGTTTCCCATAGAATCCTTCAACGTTGTAATTTGAGACTTGAATTTTTTTCATTTCTTTCAGCTGGAGAAATGAAAAGCATATTTGTTTTATTTTCTAAAACCAACTCTGCACATTTCATTTTAGCACTTTGCCTTCTTAAGCTGTCCTTTGAAATCTGTGCAGCTCCTTAGTTCATACTTTCTTCAATTGGCTTTATCTACTCTATCTTTCAGAGGCTCTTCTGGCATATATTTTGGATTTTTCCTTGTTTCCTGTCCTTTGAATGACTCTTTCTTTCTTCATATTATTATGTGTCTTTAGTCATTTTTGTCCAATGCATCACATTTGTTCTTGAAATGGTTTCTAAATTCAGGTAGGATATACTCAAGGATGTATTTTGGCTTTCATAAACTTATTGTAATTTTCTTCAGCTTCAACTTGAGGATGTGTTCTACATTTAGCTTCTGGCCTTGTTTTAATGAATGGTACTGAATGGTATTGAACTTCATCATCTAGTTCCACAGATGTAGTCATTAGATTTCTGTGTATCCCACCAAGTGAGTTCTATGTGTATAATCAATATGCTTGGTTTTTTTTTTAAGTATTTGTAATTAATTGGTTGTTCTTGCAAAATTTCATCATGCTATATCCACAATGGTTTCTAACATTAAAGCCCTATTTTCCAACTGCTGATCCTTTTTTTATTTCCAACTTTCACATTGCAATCACTAGTAATGATCAATAAATCTTGATTACATGGTTGGTCAATTTTAAACTGCAGAAATTGGGATGGTTAAGGTTGTCAAATTGATTGGGCTATGATTCTTATTGCTTTAGAAGTTATGATGTAGCCATCACTTCCATGATGAAATCTGATATGACAGTCAATTAATTAAAAGGGGGTTTCTTCAAGGGTATACCATGCTTCCAATATATGTGGATGCTCTGGTAAAGCTCATTTGTTTATTGTTGGATCTGGAGCCTCCATGTGGTTCTGCATCTGACCTTTGGTTCTTTGGACTTGAACCAGCAGCTTGCTGTCTTACTTACCAACCATGGATTAATTTGCCTATGCAACCAGCCATTTGTCCCACTGATATTGGTTTCATTGGCTGCTGCAGGTACAAGAATCAGAAGAAGCCTCCAGGCTGACATCTGAACCACAGGCCTGGAATTTGTCAGCCTTTTCAATTGTATGAATTATTCCCTTGAGATAATTATCTTGGTATGTATAAGAATATAACCTTCACTAATTTTCTTCTCTAGAGAACTCAGCCTGACAGTACATAAACTTGAATAAAAGTTGTTTTAATCAGTCTTCCTTATAGGTATTTGGTAGTATCTTCTCACTGACAGTATTGTACTTCAAGATTAATCTTTAAATGTTCTCTGTGGGTCTAGACAAAGACATGTACATATGCAAGCATATATATGAGGATGGGGAAATAGATCTATGTGCCTATATTTATAGGTTTAGTATTAAGGTGGTGGAAGGACATTGGGCTTCTACTCAAGTACTCCCTCAATGCATGAATACTTTCTTCTATTAAATTGGCATTCTAGGATGCTCACCCTCCCGACACAACCACTGAAGGCAAAGTGGGTGAACAAGTAAATGTGGTGAAGAAAGTTGATGGTGCCCGGCTATCAAAAGATATAGCATCTGGGCTCTTAAAGACTTGAAGATAAACAAGCGGCCATCTAGCTCAGAAGCAACAAAACTCACATGGAAGAACACACCAGCCTGTGTGATCACGTGGTTCCGAAGGGATTAGTTATCAGGCATCAAAGAACAAAAAAATCATATCATTGGGTGCACACCTCCATGATAGGATCGCTGAGGACAAATGGGTGCATAAGCAAATGTGGCGAAGAAACTGATGGTGCCCGGCTATCAAAAGAGATAGTGTCTGGGGTCTTAAAGGCTATATCCAACAATGTTCCACTGCTAGTCATAAGATTTTCACTGGCCAATCTTTTGAGTAGTGGATAACCAAGTGCTCCTTATAGTCTGTCTTAGTATTAAAGCTCCACAGAAAGCAGTCTACTATGGGCGACCCTGCTGGTAGTTAAAATACTTTTGGCATACCCACGCCCTCCCGCAGCATCACAGTCACACACACAAGCCATCACTGTACAACAAATTGACAGAGGAGAGGTGGAATAAAGTGTTAGGAGTTATTCATCTGAGGAGTTTTATAACAGTATATTTCAGACAAATGGGGGCAGTTTTTTTTTTTTTTTTTTTTTTGCTGTTGGGTTTCTCAAACCAAAACCAAATGAAATTCATGGCTGCCAGGTGGATCCTTGAGTTTGACAACCCCTTGGATAGACCTGCTTGATGGGCCTTTCTTGATTGGAATCTTTATACAAGAAGATTGTCAAATCTTCCTCTCATGGTGCTGTAGGGTGGATTTGAACTTCCATCCTTTAGGATAATGGCTCACAGCATTCTGCTTGTGCTACCAGAGACCTGTACTTTCAGAACCCTTAATATTTTAATGCGCATTGTGAATTTTTCAAGGATTCACTCAATTGTGCAACTTTTCCTAAACTCGCATGATCACTTTGTTTGTTTGTTTTTGTGGGGCTGTCTCTAGGGATTGCTCTTCTGTGGAACATTCCAGGAACTAGAAAGGCTACCTAAGGCTACAGCTAAGGCAATGGCCAGTTGCCGTTTCTGGAATTTACTAGCCCCAGAGGAGCTTTGGAAGGAAGGTTCTGTGCTCTACTTTTGAAAGGTCACGGTAATGAAAATCTGTAACACGCGGCACCACCATGACTGATAATCAGCCTGATGTCAACTGAGTGTTAGGTTATATCTGAATCCAGTGTAAAACACTGACAGCCAAGAAAATTAATGATGTGGGACTTTTTGCTTATTCATTTATTTTTAATTGTGATATAGCAGCAAATAGTACAGTTCACAAAATCTATTGCTGAATGCATTTTTCCACGTGTCACCATCAGGAATGGAGGTAGGTTTTTCAACAACCGTTGATATGCAAATGATACAATTTTGCTGGCTGAAAGGGAGGAAGCCTTGAAGTACTTGCTGATGACGATCAAAGAGTGTAGCCTTCAGTATGGACAATAACTCAGTATGAAGAAGACCAAAATCCTCACAACAGGTGTAATAGAAACCATCATGTTAAGTGGAGAAAAGATTGAAATTGACAAAGATTTTATCTTTCTTGGATCCACAATCAATACCCATGGGAGCAGAAGTCAAGAGATCAGATGATGCATGGCCCTGGTTCAATCTGCTGCGGAAGACCTCTTCAGAGGGTTGAAACACGAGCATGTTACTTTGAGGACTAAGGGGCCCCAAGTCATGCCATTTTCAATAGCCTCGTAAAATGTGAAGTTGGACATGAATAAGGAAAGCTAAAGAAGAATAGATGCATTTGAATTATGGTCCTGACAAGAAATACTAAACGTACCACGGACAGCCAAAGGAACAAACAAATTTGTCTTAAAGAAGTATCGCAGAACCCACATGGAAGAAACACACCAGCCTATGTGATCACGAGGTGCCGAAGGGATCAGTTATCAGGCATCAAAGAACAAAAAATCATATCATTGTGTGCTCACCTCCATGATACGATCACTGAAGACAAATGGGTAAATAAGGAAATGTGGTGAAGAAAGCTGATGGTGCCTGGATATCAAAAGATATATAGCGTCTGGGGTCTTAAAGGCTTGAAGGTAAACAAGTGGCCATCTAGCTCAGAAGCAACAAAGTCCACATGGAAGAAGCATGAGGTGTTAAAGCGATCAGGTATCAGACATCACTAGAACAAAAAAAAAATCTTACCATAGTGAATGAGGTGGGGAGTGCGGAGTGAGACCCAAAGCCCATTTGTCGGCCACTGGAGATCCCCTTACAGAAGGGTCTCAGGGAGGAGATGAGTCAGACAGGGTGCAATGTAGCAATGATGAAAAATACAACTTTCCTCTAGTTCCTAAATGCTTCCTCCTCCCCCACTATTATGATCCGAATTCTACCTTGCAAGTCTGGCTAGACCAGAGGATGTACACTGGTACAGATAGGAACCAGAAACACAGGGAACGCAGGGCAGATGATCCCTTCAGGACCAGTAGTGTGAGTGGCGATACTGGGAGGGTAAAAGGAGGGTGGGTTAGAAAGGGGAAACAGATTACAAGGATCTACATGTGAATTCCTCCTTGGGGGACAGACAACAGAAAAGTGGGTGAAGGGAGACATCGGACAGGTCAAGATATGACAAAATAATAATTTATAAATTATCAAGGGTTCATGAGGGAGTGGGGAGCAGAAAGGCAGGGTAAAATATGAGAAGCTGATGCCAGGGGCTTGGGTGGAGAGCAAATGTTTTGAGAATAATGAGGGCAATGAATGTACAAATGTGCTTTACACAATTGATGTATGTAAGGCTTGTGATAAGAGTTGTATGAGCCCCTAATAAAACAATTTAAAAAAAAGAAGTATAGCAGACTACTTAAAAGTAAGACTGGTGATTGTTGTTCTCATACTTTGGACATGTCATCGGGAGAGACCAATCCTTGGAAAAGGGCATACTGCTTGGTAAAGTAGAGGGGCAGCAAAAAAGAGGAGGGCCTTTGACAAGATGGATTGACACAATGGCTGCAACAATGGGATCAAACATAAGAACAATGGTGAGGGTGGTCCAGGAACAGAGGGTGTTTTGTTCTGCTGTCCACAGGGCCACTATGGATCAGAACTGACTTGCAGGCGCCTAACAACAGCAACATGTAACTATTATCCAGATCCAGTACTCCAGGAAGTTCCTCCTTAGCCCTTGCCAGCCAAAGCAGCAGTGCCAGTGCATCCGCGCACACACACAGAGGAGCCACTACGTAAACGTCTATCACCATAGATTTGATCGGTCGGGATGTAGTCTGTGAAGGTAGAAACGGTCTGACACCATTGCAAGATGAAAGCCAGGAAGAAATCTGGTGAAGGAAAGACCAGAGAAGGTAGAATTCCTTTGAGGAAAACAAAACATATAAAGCTGAAAATTTTATCTGAGCAAGAACCTGACTCCTCCCCATAAGGTGCCATGTTCCAATATTTACATGAGTATGGCTAACCTTTGAATGAACATATAGAATGTGTTATAATTAATAACTATTATACCTGTCGGTTATAATAATATTAACCATTATTTGTTGATCCTGGGATAAGTTATTTTAGTTACACAGTGATTTGTAAGTATTTAGTAATGTAGTTATCAAAACAATGTGATATATAATCAAAAGGACTTGGAAAACCAATAGCAACAGGAGTAGATTGAAATAAAAAATGGATACATTGCACGGACATGGGAAAGGGAGATAGATCAATTTAGTGAGAGGAAACCTAAAAAAGGGAGTCTTTGTTCCTTTCCTTCCTGAAATTTGCTTTTGTTTATGTACACTGTTTGAAAACTAACACTGATTAGAAATAGTATGTATTTTTGATCCCAATTTGGGTTAATAAAAGAAAACATTTAAGTATGTCAGTATACACACACACACAGTGACTTCAAAAAGTTCATGAAAAACAGAATTAAATGATAATTTAAAATGTGCATGGATATTTTGAAGATCCCTTGTATATAGCCCTCTCATTTGTCAAGATTTGGTAATATATGTAAAAATTAACATTTATGCAAAAAATAGATAGGGTGACTACATTGGATCAAAAAATGAAGGATGACTATGCCATTATATAACTGCCAAAGTACATCATTACTAATGAAGCCAAATCAAACCAAACCATCATTGAGTCATTTCTTCCTACAATATCCTATAGGATCACTAGGAGAACTGTTCCCTAGGATTTCAGTGACTATAAATCTTTATTGGAGTAGAAAGCTTCTTCTTTCTCCCACAGAGTGACTGATGGTTTGGAACTGCTAACCTTTTGGCTAGTATCCCAACGCAGAGCATAACCCACTACACTACCAGGCTCCTCTACATCATTACCTAACTATGAAAACACTGACCATCATGGTCCCGCCCAGCCCACAACGTAATCTTAATTATCCTAGCCAGTATCACTTGCATCTTACATCTTGCCCTGGTGTCTATTATTGTCAGATATATGTCATTAAGGAAAAAAAATAGGTAGATTTTTCACTACTGTCATAAATGTGAGTAATCAATAAGTGAAGAGCTAGTGTGTATACATATATATTGTGCACACACACACGCACACACACATAAGAAGCACTCATGGGACAGTGACTAAAGCTCCCAACTCCTACCTGAAGTTTAAATCCATTAATTGTTCTACAGAAGAAATTCCATAAGATTTCAGCCTTGGGAACCCTATCAAAGAGATCTACTGTCCTATAGGGTTTCTATGAGTTGGAATTGATTCAGTGGCAATGGATTATGCACACCTCATATTTCCCTCTCTCTTTCAATATGTGGAGTATATTAAAACTCAGAATATCTGGGTAGGAAAATTAAATACAAGTTTTATATTTCCATTCTTTCCTTTACTTTCTAAACTGTTTGCAATGAATATATGTAACATCACAGAGTTAAAATGTTATTTTTCAAAAAGTAAAGCAAATGGAATGTATCTACATAAAATCAATCTCACAAGTCTTGCAAGATAGTCATTTTTGGTTTACATTTACTTTTCTTTTCTGCTCTCTCTATAGACTTAACAAAACAAGACAAAAACCTAAAGAGATGTGAGTCAATTCAATCAAATATGACACTGCTTAAGCTTTCTCTCTGCCTAGTCCCAAGTCCAATAATCAAAGGGATAGAGTGTGGCTGTGTGTGTGTGTGTGTGTGTGTGTGTGTGTGTGTGTGAGAGAGAGAGAGAGAGAGAGAGAGGGTTTGGAAGTTGGAGGAAGAGTAATGCAGTGTGAAGAATATGAGACCTACTGAGGAAGGAGTCAAGGTAAACACATGAACTTTAAAGTGAAGAAACATGAGTCAATGCTTCCTGTTTTCCAAGGAAACTCTTGTCTATTCAAAGGTACTCACAATGAGGTAATCTATGAATGGTGTCTCAACACTCTCAAATAAATAGGCTCATAGCTGAAAAATTAAAAGGTGCCTCAATATCAGTCAAGCATTCGAGATTTCACAATGAGTTCTCCTGGGATAAATAGCTTGTTTTGATGACTGACTTCAATTATACTAGAGAGGATGCGGGAAGTAGACTTATAAGTAAAGTTGACCCTTCCTTCCCACACTATAAAATTAAGCCCTCGTTGAAAATTCTGCTTGGGCAACGATCTGTTTTACGTAGGATGCATTATTAACACAATTGCTCATCATTTAGAAGCATATAAAAATATCTCGAAGCTCTATTTTTGCTCAAGGAACATCTTGAACTTGAGAAAATCTTATACAAAAGGGCTTCAAAAAGTTCATTGAAAAATGGAATTAAAAGATAGTGGAATTTTCCATAAACTTTTGGAAGTGCTCTAGTTTACAATTATTGATAGTGATATATGAAGCAAACGCATACATATTCCAGGCACCTTTCTAAGCTCTTTACTTACATTAGTTTATTTAATCCTTGCAACAAACTTATGTGATAAGTGTTACACCTCCTCCTGACTTAACATCTTGGTGAGGCCCCAAATTAATTAATTATGTAAAGATGGAAGCTGATCACATCACATCACAAAATGGAGGATGACTACATCATTACATAACTGCCAAGCCACAGAATCATAAAGCAGCCACGTTGGCACATAGTGTAGCTATCACAACCAGCGTTACTCTTGCCTCATACTTCGGCATTCATTGTTACTAGCATTACAGCTATATGTTGTTAATGCGGGGAAGGGAGGGGGTAACTTTTTACTATCATGGAAAATGCAAAATGTTAGGTAATGAGATCGTGAGTGGAGAGTGTCATATTATCACTAGTTTATAGAGAAGGAAATTGATGCACAGAAATTTTGCTAAAGATCATACTACTAGGAAGTGCAAAGTTTAGGACTGCCTTAAAAAACCCTCACTGCCATCAAGTCAGTTCCAACTCATAGCCATCCATTTCCGAGGCTGTACATTTTTATGGGAGCAGATAATTTCACCTTTCTCTTGGTGAAGGCTGGTGAGTTTGAACCTCAGAACTTGCAGTTAGCAGTCCACTGCTTCCCAATACTTGCCTGGCAGCCTCATCAAAGCTCCATCGCAAGCAACTGTCTAAACTACTTAATTCTTCGTTGTTAGCTTGCTGTCGTTTTCTTTTCTGCCTATCTACACCTAATGTCTCCTTCCCTCTTTCTAGTCTCACACTTGCTGACTACTGCCCTTCTTCTGTGTTCAGTTCAAACACATCTTCAACAACCTGTGGATAGGAATATTCAAAGGATTTTCATATTCAAAAGAGCTACCAGTCATGATGTAAAAAAATTTATCCTGCACAGAAAGAATTATTAGTATTGTTTTTCTAAAATGAACAACTACTTGGAATGTTAAGGAAAATGCAGACTTGCATACCAGGAAAGACACCTGGTATCCACCTCTTAACAGGCATCATTTAAATGTTCTAAAGATTCTGGAATCAAGTTTAAGAATCATACACAAATAACTGTCAGTTAAGTATTAGTATGTAAAACTCTTACCCCAGAAACTATCCAAGCTAAGAAGAGAGGTTCTAGAAGGCTATTTACCATAGATTTTAAAGTGGGTTTCTGAAAAATTCTTGGTTAAAAAGCAATGGACCCTAATAGATTACATTTTCTAAGTGCTTAAATAACAACTAATAGGTAGATGAACACAAGGCTTCAACCAACTTGAAGCTCCTCTCTAAAAGGTCATGTGGGCAGAGAAGGCATGAAATAAAACTGCTAAATTGGTTACTTTAACCATGTATTTCATGAACAAAGATCAGAGGATTCATCCTTTTCGGATTTAACCATCAGAGTCTTTGGACCCTCCCAATTTACTAAAAGGAGTTTACTTGCCTATGTTATTGACTAAGTCAAAACACAATAATTTCTACTCAGTTTTCTCTTTTAATAAACCTCACTATAAGTTTATGGGTTCACAGGAAGGAATGTGCATAAAACCTAGAATGGACTACCCCAGAATGATCAAGGTTAACACTGCCCACCCCACCCCCCACCTCCACTGAAATTTTCATCTGAAAGATGGCAAATTTATGATGTGCGGGGGTATTGCCAGCCCTGTTCCTACATTTCCAACAGTATGCTGAAAGGTATTCCGAGTTCGGAGCAAAAACACACCATTGTGTTTCAGTCCTACAGGAGTGTAGGAGCCTGAGGAATGCAATATTTAGGGAATTCCCAAGAATTGGATTAATTCAATATGTTCCTATTTTTAACGTGCCATCTTGGTCGGGAATGGTCAGGATGTGGCTTTGCCTCTTTGTCTCTGTGGCTATGTATCAGCCTCGCTCAGGATTTGTTCATTCATCCATTCATTCAATAAATATTTATTGTGCCTCTACTCCAGGCCACTGAACAGTGCCATTTATTATTTCCTACCCTATTGGTCTAGTAAAATGTTTGAATGATATAAGCTATGCTTAATAGCATTTCTTCTCGCCTCCTCCGCTTAGAATGAGTTCAACAATTAAGAGCTGTTTAAGTAGGGTTACTGGAGGAAAAGGTGGCATAAACAGCATACCAATGTAATTTGGTGTATTTTCTGAATAAGATTTCCTACTTTGCTGGGAAAATAAGTAAACAAGTACAGCAAAGTGATTTTTGCTGTTGTTTTTAGGTACAAAAAATGAAGTACCATTTTTGAGCAAATTAATACTGGCATTATACAATACAATAAGACTTGGTCGTAGAGAAGCTAAATACCTATTATTAAAAAGTGAAAGCATACATCACCCATTATAAAAAAGCACAATCAGAGTGAAACTTATTAAGGATCGCATTTTTTATGTGCTCTAGCCCTTCACTATCCTCTGGGCAGCATCGGACATTATCTCCTCAAGGCAGAATAGTCTTGGGTGGCCATATTTTTTTCATGGCTTTTTGTTGCTCATGGCTTTCAATTGCTTTAGAATGCCACTGTAATTTCCTGAAACCCTCTTACAGGAACTCAATCTTACAGACCTGTAAAATATAAGTCCTGTGGGGTATTCAAAGCCTAATGTTAAATTCAATGGCAAGATATGGTATACATTATGAAGTTTCCAGGGGAAAAGGCATCTTGGCAAGGGAAACACCAGGGATCTTTTATGTTTCTTTTGTTTTATGAGTTTTCAAGATGCTGATGGAAAGCGGAATTAGGAAGTAAAAGAATCTATTCTTATTGGGAGATTATAAAATCTTTGCAGGAGTTTCTCTCTTTTGAGTCAGGCTTGGATAGAGGGTCGGTGATGAATGGGTGGTGATAGTGTTTAATGGAAAACATGGATGGATAGTTGTGCAGTCAGGATCCAAACTCCAAAATGTGTATTATTTATCCAGTCTTTACATTTACATTTTTCAATGTCTGTCCTCATTGCCAGCTACCCTACAGCCTTGGCTCTCTGACCCTAGTCACCTGAGCTAGGTCAGACCTCACAAGTTAAAAAGAAACCGTCCTTCGGATTGTCAAGTAAACTGAGGCCAGCACGTGCACAGAGTACACATAACACTGCAACATTCTGACCTGCTGGTCACAAATTCAGGGCTGATTTCCAAGCGCTCCTTCAGGATGCCCACTGAAAGCTCCAAAGTCCATAAGATACGTTGACTTTTCTGACCTGCTGGCTCCTACTTCCCATTTGGATCTGATCATTCACTGGATGACTTAAAGAATTTGTGGAAGGTATACGATACTTAGGATTGCAGATTTATTATAACCAAAAAAGGATACAAATGAAGAGACACCTTGAGCATGGTCTGGGAGTGTTCCAATGCAATCTTTCATGACTCAACAAACTCACTACACTTCTAAGAGGAGATGTTTTTTATCCAACCAGGAAGCTCTCTAAACTCCCAGCATGAGCTGTAGGCTTTCCTTGACCAGTCCTGCAAGATAAAGCTTCTTGAGGCTAGTTGATATCAATCGCTCAGGTGTGTGCTTTCTGGTCTGATAATACTCACTCAACAGTAAAAATTCTCAAGTGTGGCCTGGAAATCCCAGACCTCAATTACTCCAAGAGCTATTTCTATGGCACCAAGAATAAAGACCACATTAATTAAGGTAGCCTTTCACTCCTCAGCAATAAAAGGCTCTGAGATTATTGAACATTATGGTTTTTAAAACAGTTTTCTTGGCATAGAATTCATGTATTATACAATGGTTTAAATATATTTAAAAGAGTTGTGCGGTCATCACCACTATCACTTTTAGAACACTTTCTTCATTCTTGTACTTATATTATTACCTCCCTATTACCCCCACCTCCCTTGCCTAAATAACTATTCATCTAGTTACTGTCTCTATGGATTTTTCTACCCTGGATTTCCTATACAGAAAATGATACAAAAACCCCAACACCAAAATGAAACACAGAAAAATCTCAATCCAAGAGCAAGTAGAAGATAATAGAAACTAGAAAAAATAAAAAATGGGTCAAAAAAGAAAGCAAATGATACGTTAAATTTTCACCTACCGTATATATTCGAATATAAGCGGACCTGAGTATAAGTCGAGGCACCTAATTATTACCTGGGAAACCAGAAAAACTGATTGACTCGAGTATAAACCTAGGGTGGAAAATGCAGAAGCTATTGGTGAGTTTCAATAATCAAAACAAATGAAAATAAAATTACTAAAAATTGAGACATCAGTGGGGTAATGTATTTAAATATTTATTTTAAATAAAAAACATAAATAAAAGGACAAGTCATTAGTAAACCAGCCCAGTAAGTGGAAAATAGGTTCAACAAAAACAATAAGGTATCAACAATGATACCTTAAGAGTACTATTCCCTGAGCTCAATCAGCAACCAACCTAAAATGTAAAGAGTTAAAATCCTTCAAAACTGGATTCCTCATCATCACTGTATACCAATGCAGAGCTTCAGCTGGTGGGAGGTCATCATAGACGCTGTCCTCACTGAGATCGCCGTCATCACCATCACTGCTGTCATTTTCATAAAAAGCGCAGTCTTCACTGCCATCCATACTGTTATGTCATAGGACGGTTCTGATTGGTTAGATGTGAGTAAACAAACATTCAAAGTCCTGCAGTGTCAGCCGGGCTTTGAATGAACAGCAGAGAAATGGCAATCACCTGTGAGACAATGGGCGCTTGTCCTTCCTGTTACCTCTGGGGGCCCCAGCGAGATGTTACACCTTGCTGGGGTACCACTGATCCTTGTATAAGCCAACCCCCAATTTTTTGTGCTGAAAAACTCGGCTTATACACAAGTATATATGGTAATTACATCTGCAATAATCCACTTTCCAATGAACTGTCTGAAGGCAAGATTAATCAATCACATCCCTGGCCAATGGTCCCAGAGTTTTCAATGGAAGCTTAATCCAAGTGGAGACTCTTGCAAATGGATTTGGGGCTTTCATCATCTTCTGTAGCCTTCTTCAAACTGGGTGCTCAGAATATAAACTTGAATATAATTCCCTCCCCTGATCTTGGATTTTATCATTTACAATCCTTGGGGCACATGGGCTGTATTGCTCCTTACCTGATGGCTTAGCTGACATCTCACTGCCTGTTTTAAGACAAGACTTTAGGCTCCACACACTATTCTTTCTGACAGCCAGGCACCATCTGATTTCTATACCACGTTTTGCTATAGCACCCTCATCTTCAGGGTTCACTTTATAAAGGCAAATATTGCACAGACACATATAATAAGAACTAGTTGTTTTTAGATTAGGGTTTACAATTAAGTACAAACTCAAAATCTATTTATATTTCTAAAGTTCATATATACACCATGTTAGAAGCAGCATTATCAGCTTAAGAAATTATTTAAGTAACTTCCATGAGACATTATAATAACATCATTAATCTAGTCAATGGAGTAGATTTTAAAGTACTAATGAGAAAAGTATACAGAGTAAAGCTTTTTTGTACTAGAATACATGGGATGTTCACTCATACTTAAGTAATTGAACACTATATGTGATAGTCTTAAGTTGCCAATTATTGGGAAGATAATTTTTTATCCTATATTATTTTGAGACCCAAATTACTAGTTAATGGTTACAGAAGAGAGTTACTGGAACCAGAAAAGATGGAGCAATTTATTAGACTCTTGATACTAAATAAAAGATGTGGTACATGTAGCAGGTTTGAATTTTTCCTAATTTCTTCCAGCTGATGACATGCAGAGCTCGTTTCCTTTTTGGTTTTATACTCTAAGTCTTTGTATATTGCAATATAATAGTCTTCTTTAGCTGTCCTTTGAAATTTTCTGTTCAGCTCTTTGACTTCATTTCTTCCATTTGCTTTAGCTTTTCTACAATCAAGAGCAGCAATCAGAGTTTCTTCTAACATCTCTTCCATTTTCTCTCTTTTTAATGAACTTTGATGTTCTTAATATTATCCCAAAGCTCATCAGGTCTTCGGTCTTTAGTGTTCAACAAGTCAAATGTACTCTTGAAATGTTCTCGAAATTCAGGCAGGCTATACAAGGAGGTACCTCCCCCAAACCAAAATACATATATTTAATTTTTACCAAATAACTTTATCACCTTCAAAGTATTCGCCTTTACACTTAATAAATTTGTCAAATCTGTGAAACATTATTCAAATTCATCTGTTTGGATGGCTGACAGCACCTCCCTCATTTTTTTTCTTCACCTCTTCTATGTTGTCAAATCACTGTCCTTTCCATGTCCCTCTTCATTCTCAGAAACAAAAAGAAGTTACATAGAGGGAGATCAGGAGAGTAAGGTGTATGGGGCAAGAGAGGCATGCTGTTTTTAGCCCAAAACTGGCAAGCTGAGATGGTTGCATGAGCAAGTGCATTGTTATGGTGGCTAAACCAGTCCCGTCTGCCACAAATCAGGCCATTTTTGTTGCACACTTTTACACTATCTTTTCAGAACCTCTAAATAGAAAGCTTGATTAACAGTCTGACTTGGAGGAACGAACGCCAAGTCAACATTTTCACCTGTTCAGGAAGTTGATGGGTGTCCAGGAGGTTTGTCATTGATTCGGCATCTCACCCTTTTTGAAATGAGAAAACCACTCATACACTTGAATTTTCTGATAGCGCTGTCCTTGTAAGCTGTGTTCAACATCACAGTTTCTGCAGCAATTTTCCCAAGCAGGAAACAAAATTTCACAGATGCACACTGTTCTCTTAAATCGACCTTCAACAACAACACCCACCCCCCGCACCCCCTTCCCCCCAAAAACAAACGTTGTTCAAGCGAAACTGCTTTTATGAAAAAGTTCACTGTGACCAGAGAGAACTTTCCCAGGTGACACGAATGGGTGCACTGACTCAGAGCGAGTTGCCTGATGCTTTCCCAGCAGGAAAAATGCATACTATAAAAGTTCTGTACTGCCAAGTGCAATTATGGAGGGTTTTTTTTGGGTGGGGGGTAGCCCCTCATATATCCTCAATATCATATTTGGGATCTGGTGGACTTGTTTTAATTGTATTCAACTTCAACTTGGACTTACATATGAACAATCAATGTAGTCAATTTGACTTCTGTGTATACCATGTGGAGAAGTCTTCATGTGTAATCATTTGGGTTGTTGAAAAGAGATATTTCAATGGAGAAATTGTCTTGAAAATTTCTATCACTCAGTCTCCAGCTTCCATTCTATCACCAAGACCTTATTTTTTTATCAACAGCTGTTCCTTTCTCTTTTGTTTCCAAATTTGAATTCCAATCACCGATAATTAGCAGTGCATCTTGATTGCATGTTTGATCGATTTCAGACAGGAGGTGTTGGTAGAATTCTTCAAGTTAGTCATCACTAGCTTTACTGGTTGGTGAAAAAACTTGAATAATAGTTGTATTAACTGGATTTCCTTGTATAAGTATAGATATTATCCTGCCACAGACATGAACATAGTTTTTGAAATATCCGTTTTGATGATGAATGTGACACTGTTCCTCTTGAATCTGTCATTCCTGGCAAGATAAGCCATATGATTTTGATTCAAAATGGCCAGCACCAGTTCATTTCAACTCACAAGTGCCTTGCACATGATCTTTATGCATTTTATTTCATTTTGCTAACTTCCAATTTTCCTAGCTTTGTGCCATAAACATTTCAAATTGTGATTAGTGGATTTTAACTATCTAATGAGATTTGGTATTGTTTTAGCATAAATATATGTCAGATTTGCAGTTAAGGAGAAAAACACAACTTTATAACCTCCAGAAATTAATGTGAATTATGATTTGGACTAAAGAGAATTCTTCTATGGGAATCTTTTTTTTTTTTTAAGGAGTGACTTATCCCTATAACTCATTTACTTTTCACAATCATCCTGTGAAATGGGTACTGTTTACTAGTAAACAAACAGTTAGCACTTGTTATATGCCTGGCACTACGTGCATATTACCTAATAGTCCTTGTATTAATTCTGGGTAGGCACTATTGTTACCATGTCATGGTGAGGAAACTGAGGCACGGAAGATTAAGTAATTTGATTAATCTGAAAGTAAATGATGATAAGTATATTTCGGCAGAAGAATTGCCATTAAGACTCCATGTGCAATATTTTTAATATCTACCAGCTACAGAGTCGCAAGTATTTTGTTTACAAATTCTCATTCAATTCTCCCAATGACCTATTAAAGTAGCTATTGTCCTCTAATTTCACACATACACACACAGGAAGACTGTGGCCAGTTAATGGTAGAGCTGTGATTTAATCCACAAAGTAACCCCAAACTTCTGCTTCTAACCAGGCTCGGAAACACCAAAATGGAATCTCAGATGGAGGAAAGGAATGACAGCTTTATTAAGAAAAGGAAGCATGGATTTCTTTTAAGGCCAAATACTTCACTATGTTATACTGCCTAACCATCACAAATAGCACATATAAAAGTGAAAAATATCTTAGATTGGCCTGTACATCATAGCCAATGGAACAAAAACAACATAAAGAGGACAAAGGGGTTTTCTAATGCTTTTTATGACTGTAGTTAGAGCATAGAAAAGAAGCTTGAACGGTGAAGAAATGCATAGCTAAATTTTGGGTTACCAAAAGTCATGCTTTTGCTACCCTCTTTACAATCCAGTATATGTGTATGCTCCTGGCTACTTATGTTGTATCATAATGACAGAAGGTCTGTATTCCCTGTAATACTGTTATTAAAGGAAAATTATTAAATTCCTTCTCAAGAAGGCTTGAAATAAGTTTCCAATTTGATAGGCAATGATTCCCAGCGATTTTACAGACAGTGGACTGGGTGCTCTTCCATAATATAATTAGTATAATATAAATCACTTTCCATGATGTGATCAGCCAATCAGTTGAAAAGGGAATTTCCTTGTGCATGTGGCCTGACTCCAGTATATAAAGCGATGTCTTGCCCAAACTCACTCTCTCAGGACTCTCACTCTTCTGATCACTTGCCCCTGATTATTGGAATGTAAGCCAGCAGTGGTCTCTGGCCTGCTGCTTGACCTACAGTCTCAGGACTGCCCAGTCCGCACAATGATGTGAGCCATTTCCTCGACACAGCCTGTCTAGAGTGTCCTGGTGGTAGAGTGGTTATACTAATAGCTTAAGCCAGCAGCTTCAAACAACCAGCAGCTCCACGGAAGAAAGATGAGGCTTTCCCACCCATAACAAGTTATAGTCTTGGAAACCCACAATGACACGTCTATCCTGCCCTATAGGGTCGCTATAAGTTGGCACTGCCACGATGGCAGGTTTTCGTTTGTCTGTTGTTTAAAATATATTTATGTATGTTTCACTGGTTTTGTTCCTCTACAGAACCTACACTAAGAGGTAGTTCCTTCTGAAACTGGAAGAATTAACTGGATAACTTTTCAGTTTCTCCTAACCTTCCTGGGATGAAGATTTGTGTCAACTTGGCTGGGCCCAGGACTGTCAGGGATTTAGGAGTTAAGGCATAGTAATCCCCATGAGAATATCTTCTGCAGGGTGTAGCCTGGTACAAATGTTAAGTGGATGCTGTGAAAAAACTTGCTTGCTTTCTACTTTTGTCCAGATTCTGCATCTAATCGTTGGCTTCTGGTTCTTTGGAACTTGAGCCAGTGGCTTTCCATAATGTCTGTTTGTCCTGGAAGTCATCAGCAGCATGCCATTGTGCCTGCAGACTTTGGATTCATTCACCTCCGAAGCCAGAGCCTTTTGGCTGAGCTGCTGATCCAGGTTTCATCAGTCCTGGTAGTTACATGAGTAATCTAACACAGATACCTGAAACTTGCCTGCCTCTACAACAATGTGATCCATTTCCATTTATCTATCTATCTACATACACACACGTGTATGATTCTGATTCATACTGTCCCTACATAGGGTTTTAGAGATTGAAAATCTTTACTGGAGTGGACAGCCTCATCATTCTCCAGAGGAATAGCTGATGGGGTTGAACTACTGACCTGGCAGTTAGCAGTCCAACATACAACACACTATACTCCCAGGGCGCCTTCATATATGATATAAATATGCCCAAAACATCATACCTTTGTTTCCAAATGTAAATAAATGTTTGAAATGATCCTACCTAGTAGGAAACCTAAAGCTGAAATACTGTGCAAAATATTTTTAAATGTTTGAAGTTTCTGGGAAAACATTTTGTGCAATGGAGAAAATGTATGGTAAGAAACCCTCATATTAAAACATATATAGTTATAACTACCACAAAATAGGAGGTGGCTCCAAAATTTCATTGTCTTTTAATTTTTCTACAAACTTTTTGAAGTTCCCTACTAGGATTAACGAAACACAGAGAATTTACTAAAGCGCGTGGTCAGAAACAATCATAAAATACCACAAGAACATGAAGTTGCAATGGGAACATAATAAGACCTTGGCAGAAAACTGCAATTGTACTTACGTTTGGAAGAGTTTAAAGTATTCATAACTTTAGCATAATAAGGGGGGAAAATATTCTTTATTTTCCATATGCCAGCATGATGGTCTTAGTTGCCTAGGGATGCCAAATCAAGAATACCACAAGGGGGTGCCTTTAAAGTACAGAAATTTATTTTCTCACAGTTTCTAAAATCAAAAAGCCCAAAGCAAGGTTTCAAATGTACAGATTCTTCCTTTGTCATCAGCCCCCAGCATTGCTTGTCCCGACATTCCTTGGCTTGTAGGTGACCTCCCTTAGCACCTGTGTTTCCTCGCGTGTGTGTTTCTGCTACTTTTATTCTTTTTCATAACCGAGAGTGATTGGATTTAGGTTCACCCTTACTCTGGTACGATCTTATTAACATAACAAAATAAAACCCCTGTTACCAAACAGGGTGATATTCACAAATGCAAGGGTAAAGATTTCGAGACATATTTTTGGGAAGCGGGGCTGAATTCGATATATAACGAGTTTCCCAAGTGATCTCATTTATTACTCATGAACCTTAAAAAATTAAAATATCAGTCCCATTTTACTGGGGAGGAAACGTCAGCGTAGGGAGGTTATGTTACTTGACCAAGCCTGCATAGCTAATAAACAACAGAACTGTAATTCAAGTTTAAACCTAATGAGCCCATCTCCAGAGCACAAGGTCTTAATCATGAAGCCACGCTGCCACTGTAGGCGAGAACGTATTTTTACCACCAAGAGTGAAGCAGGCTTTTCAGATGCTAGCACAAGGTGAACTGGCCGAGGAAAAAGAGAAGCAGGGGGTTTGTAAAATGATTTTCAGACCAATGAACCTTTCAATCATTCTGATACCACTTGGGGCTTTTTTGGGGGTGGGTCTCCCACTCTTGGAGCTGACTGGATCCCCAGGATTTGCTGCTGGTTTCTCCAAGTCCCTGTTGGACCTGCTACCCATCCTGGGAAGCTAGCTTCAAAGTCATGTTCACATCACACAGCGTCCCAGCAGTTCTGCCGCTCGTGTACACGGTCATTTCAGAAATTGCTCGAATGTTCTAGAACACTAAATGTCAGTCATGTTTTGAAACCCTTAGACGTCCACTGTGCACTGTTCTAGCCTCAAGACATCAAAAATGTGATCACTCTCTTACATTTTTTGGGGGTAGGGGGTTCATAGACATTTGACTCAAAGGATCAGTCAGCCTCGGACTGATAGTTGAAATGGTGCCACAGCCACTATACCATTGTTTAAGAGAAAGAAATAAAATCAGTAACATACAACCAACCAAAATCCAAATCCATTGCCATTGTCAATTCCAACTCATAGTGACCTTATAAGACAGAGTAGACTGTCCCATTGGGTTTCCAAGACTGTAAATCTTTGTGCAAGCAGACTGACACAGCTCTCTCCTAGAAGGCAGCTCCTGGGTTTGAATCCTTACCTCTTAGTTAGGCGCATGCTTAGCCACTGCACCACAACCTTGCAGCCACTGACTGTCTAAGCTTCGTCAGCCTTCACGTTCTCAAGCAGGACTCACAAAGAAGTAAGCCAAGGGTACCAAAAGATAATTGCTGCAGATATGAGCATGATTTTTAATATTAAGATACCTTATGAAACATACACAAATGCATTATACAGAACAAATTCTGTTAATCTCTGTCTTTAAAAGCTTTCAACAACAAGTCTGCTGCTAGCCCTGGAGACAGAGCCCCACTGAGAACCCTTCTTTCCAGAAGAGGAATCTGTTCGCGCACAGTAGGGTGGGTCCTGAAGTGTTCTAGCACATTCTCCTGAATGAGATGCCACATCCAGACTTTTTGTTGCTTCTGTCGCTTGGTGGCCAGCTCCCCACTGGTGATCATCAGGTCCCGGAACTCTTGCATTTTATCCCACATCTCCGTGATCCCCTCTCCACTTCTGGAAGAAATACGAATTACCTATGGAAAAGAGAAGCAGCAGAACGGAGAGTAGAGGGTGAGTGGGTTGGAAAGGGGGAACTGACTACAAGGATCCACATGTGACCTCCTCCCTGGGAGATGGACGGCAGAGAAGGGGGGGAGGGAGACCCCGGATAGGGCAAGATATGACAAAATAACGAGGTATAAATTACCAAGGGCACATGAGGGAGGGGGGAAAGGGGAGGGAGGGGGAAAAAAAAGAGGACCTGATGCAAAGGGCTTAAGTGGAGAGCAAATGCTTTGAGAATGATTGGGGCAGGGAATGTGCAGATGTGCTTTATACAATTGATGTATGTATATGTATGGATTGTGATAAGAGTTGTAGGAGCCCCTAATAAAATATAAAAAAAAATGAGAGAAAGGGATTTTTAATGGGGATCTCGGAGAGGCACCAACTACGTTTTAAAAGTCTTTGGAAATAATCAAGTAAGGATGTACACTGGTATAGATAGGAACTGGAAACACAAGGAACCCAGGACAGATGAACCTCTCGGGACCAGTGGTAAGAGTGGTGATATCAGGAGAATGGACGGCAGGTGGGGTAGAAAGGGGAAACTGATTACAAGGATCTACATATAACTTCCTCCCTGGGGGACAGACAGTGGAGAATTGGGTGAAGGGAGACGCCAGATGGTGTAAGATATGACAAAAAAATAATAATTTATAAATTATCAAGGGTTCATGGGGGAGGAGGAAGCAGGGAGGGAGGGGGAAAGTGAGGAGCTGATACCAATGGCTCAAGTAGAAGGCAAATGTTTTGAGAATAATGATGGCAACAAATGTACAAAAGTGCTTGACACAATGGATGGATGTATGGATTGTGGTAAGAGTTGTACAAGCCCCCCATAAAACGATTAAAACAAAGAAACAAGAGGCTTTTAAGCTGTGACTCAGGAAATATACTGAGAATACAGACTGAGGTTAACTTTCCTGTACTAAACATGTACACAGAACACCTCAAACATTGATTCAAGTTCCAATTTTTAGGCCGGGTAAGTCACGTGTTTTAATTTAGGTGGCGTCTGCGGACTCCTGAAGGCACGGTGGAAGAGAGCAATGTTAGGTAAATATCCCTGAGTCTTGAGCGTCAGGACATGAGGCTGAGTTGAGAAATGGTCCCATCTGTCTAGAATCATCCTGATTCAACAAGTGTTAAGAGTCGGGCACCCAGCATCTGCATGTATTCAACAGCTCCAACCTCAACAAAGACAATGCAACTGGGAAAAATTGGGAGCAGAAGGTAAACCACACCCTCATGTTCTCATTATAATCAATGCAGCTTTTTCTTCAATAATATAGCAGCCTCCTGCAAATAAAGCTGTTCGCGTGAACATTACAGCATCTCCTTGTTATAAGAGTATTCTGGTTTTTCTTATTAAAAGCCGTGCCTAGCCATCATAGGAAGAGGGGAAGCATCTTACCACAAGCCTTTCCTCTCTGACTCAAGCTCCAGCACAGATTAGCATTGCTGCTCCACATTCTTACCGCTCTAGAATCTCAATGCTGCTTCCTTTTAGAATGGATTTGCTATCACTTCCAAATGGCTTGAATCCAGCATGAAGCACCCTGATCTATCAGTTCGCATCGAGTTTTTGACATCGACAGCCTGAAGGATTACATTTAAAATCATGACTGCACACTCTGGCATTGTCATAATTTTAAAACTGGGGGTCTTCGCATACAAGCCAAGATTGATTTTCTGTTGTGCCTGGGATTTACGTACTCTCTTAAAAGGCAGGCTTCACAGTGGAAAAGCACAGAAGAGACGGCAGACTAACCTTCGGTCTCCAGACTTCTGAGCGCTTGCGGAGCAACTTCAGGGCGCTCACGTACTCTGCTTGTATCCTTCGAGCTGGAACCACCAAGTCCCCATCGGACTTCGTCACCACAACCAGATCTGCCATCTCAATGATGCCCCTTTTGATGCCCTTCAGGGAGAAAGGAGCGCTATCAGAGACAGTTGATTTTAGCATAACAAGTGAGCACTGAGATTTTCAAAGCCAAACACTTCGTGAACTAACTTACTCTGCATCTTCATAAACCGGGGTGAGAGGGACCACACGCCACCAAAACTGAGTATGTATTTGTATATCTATAACTTGTATATACCCATAAAACATATGTGTTGTCGTCGTTGGGTACCACTGAGTAGGTTCCGACCCAGAGCGACCCCATGCACAACTCACTGAATCACTGCCTGGTCCAGAGCCATCCTTAGAATGGTCCCTGTTCTCCATGCTGTCAATTCACCTTCTGGAGAGCCGTCTTCTTTTTCGCTGCGCCTCTACTTTATCACACATGATGTCCTTCTCCAGGACGGGGCTCTCCTGATGCTCAAAGTATGTAAGACAAAGTCTTGCCATCTTTGCCTCTAGGGAGCACTCTGGTTGTGCTTCGTCCAAGACAGATTTGCTTGTCCTTTGAGCAGTTCATGATACTTTCAATAGTCTTCTCCAGCACCACAATTCAAAGGCATCGATTCTTCTTCGGTCTTCCTTCTTCAATGTCCAACTCTCACATGCATATGAGGTGACTGAATATACACACCATGATTTAGGTCAGGCACACTTTAGTCCTCAAAGTAACACCCTTGCTTTTCAATACTCTGAAGAGGTCTTGTGCAACTAGCCTGCTGCTTCATTAGCATTGAGTGTGGATCTAAGCACGACAAAATCCTTGACAACTTCAACCTTCTCTCCATTTGTAACGATGCTACCTGTGATAGGTAGTTTAGTGTGCCAACCTGGCCAATGAACACATGTGCGATTAATTGAAGGGCAGAGAAATAAATAAGCACAATGAAGTGTTCTGGAATTCCAATTCTTCTCAAGGTTATCCATAGTTCATTATGATCCACCCAGTTGGATGCCTTGGCATAGTTAATAAAACACAAATAAACGTCTTTCTGGTATTCTCTGCTTTCAGCCCAGACCCATCTGACATCAGCAATGCTATCCCCTGGTCCACGTCCTCTTGTGAATGCAGTCTGCATCTCTGGCTGCAGCCTGTCATTGTAATGCCTTGGATGCAGACATGTTAGCCAGTGATATTTTTTCCCTATACTTTCATTAATATAATTTACAAAACAAAACAAACAAATAACACAAGAACTTTTTACTTTTAGAGATGTAAGGTCTATATTTTGGAAAAAATTACCTGCAGTTCATCTCCTCCTGCTGGTGGCAGTAGTAAAACAAACATGTCGACCATGTCAGCCACAGCAAATTCCGACTGCCCCACGCCTGAAATTGTAAATCACAACCACACACAAAAGTAATCAGCCTTTTGTCTCCTCCTGTGCCGCGGCCATCAGTTGCATTTCACGCCACCCACTCACCTGATGGTCACCATGCCACCTGGTTACCACTTTAAACATGCATAATGCTGGATAATTTATTAAATGCCTTCAAAGGAGCAAGCCTGCTAACTCCCCTGGCTCTCTGCTTTCCCTAGTCTTGGGCCAAATAGAAGAGCGTGAGACTTCCATGGTCTCTGCACTCTCATGGCCCTTTCTGGGCCCTCCTTCCCTTAGGCTGCCGCTGAAACACGGTGAGCGTCACCTTCAGTCCGTCCTTGTCCATACTTGCAATTCTGATGTCTTCTCATCTGGCAACGGCCCTGCAAGCCCTCCAGCATCAATCAGGCAAGCACCGGGTTGTTTCCTTCGAAGGCGTGCAGGGGAAATTGCTCAGCTGTGTGCCTCTGCTGCCACTACAGTCACGGTGTCCAGTGTCGATCCCCACGACCTCACTGCCTAGTGAAAGCACCTCCAAGGAGAGTGCCCTTTCCCACGAGGCTATCACAGACACGCACCTGCCCGTCACCTCCCCACTTGTTGACAGTGACAGGGCAGCTCCTTGACCAAAACAAGAATGCAAACTCTCTGCTCTTGAGTTGAGGCGGACTCTAGGGCAGGGCAGAACTGCCCCTGGAGTTTCTGAGAGAGTCACTCTTCACAGGAACAGAAAGCCCCATCTGTCATAGTGGTTACAGGTTGGGCTGGAACCCACATGGTTGGCGTCTACTTCACAGGTGGCAGGAATTCCTTCAACTTCTCCTGCTCCTGCCTCACAGATAAAATGAATGCCAATGCCTCCTTCCCACCTCCTCCCTTCTCAGTGGAGAGTGGCTGAAGACAGACCTCAGCTTCCTTCCCACTTCCTTCGAGCCTCTTTCTTTAACCTCTCCTCTGGCACAGACACCCATGAACTGGGTCTGGGACCTTCCCAATTGCCAATAAAACAAGATAAAACAAAAACTCCTGTCCTCTTCCGTTGCTGTTTTTACTGGCCGCTGCACGGGTTCTGACTCAGCGTGACCCTATCTATGTACAACAGAACGAAGCGCTGCCCAACCCTGGCCCAGCCTCACGTTCACCGTTGCAGCCACTGTCTCGATCCCTCTTGCTGAGGAGCTGCCTTTTCACTGACCCCCCACTTCCCTGAGGAGGATACCGGCCCTGGCGATGACCGTATTTCTCGGTCCTGGTGCAGCTGACCTTCTGGGAAGAAGTTATGTCTCCAGCTCTTCACATCAACCGCAGCCTGGTCCAACCCAGCTTCCACACTGACTGCCCAACTACAACGCGTCACGCACCCACCGCCACTTGAAGCTCTCTCCTTCCGTAGTGTGGCAGCCACTGTTCTAGCTGCGCGTTCAAGAGCTACTACCCCCATTGCCTCACTCCAATGCTCTGGCGAGGGGCAGGACGCCCGGCGAATGAATGAGCCCATTCACCACGCTCCCTCGAGATGAGCAGTGAGCAAAAGCAAAGGTTATTAGACAGGACTTTCAGGAAAGTGCTTTAAAAAGGGCCAATCTAGCTGGGACGTCGGCCTCTTGTGCCTCATTCACCTTCCGTAATGCTCCTTCCTCCTTCATTTTACCTGGAATCCGCATGTGACAGCTAGACCACCAGTCATTTTTTAACCAGGAGCAATTTTGAGAATGAGAAACAAGTGCTAAGAATAGAGAACGGAGCAATAGAGGGAGAACAGAGAGAAAAAGAAATCCCGGGACTATTGAGGACATGATAGAACCACCTGTAGCTCACACTCAATCACCACATCAAGTCAATGCCGAATCATAGTGACCCTACAGGACAAGGTAGAACTGCCTCTGCGAGTCTCTGCACTGTTAACTCTTTTTTTAAAACATTTTATTAGAGACTCATACAACTCTTATCACATCCATATATATATCAATTGTATAAATCACATCTGTACATTCTTTGCCCTCGTCATTTTCAAAGCATTTGCCCTCCACTTAAGCCCTTTGCATCAAGTCCTCTTTTTCCCCTCCCTCCCTGCTCCCCCCTCCTTCAAGCACCCTTGATAATTTATAAATTATTATTTTGTCATATCTTGCCCTGTTTGGCATCTCCCTTCACCCCCTTTTCTGTTGTCCGTCCCCAAGGGAGGAGGTCACATGTAGATCCTTATAATCAGTTCCCTCTTTCCAACCCACTCACCCTCTACCCTCCCAGTATCGCCCCTCACACTCCTGGTCCTGAAGGGATCATCCACCCTGGATTCCCTGTGCCTCCAGCTCCTATCTGCACCAGTGTACATCCTCTGCTCTATCCAGACTTGCAAAACTTGGATCATGGTAGTTGGGGATGAGGGGGCGGGAGGAGGAAGCGTTTAGGAACTGGAGGAAAGCTATATTCTACATCGGTACTACATCGCACCCTGACTGACTCATCTCCTCCCCTAGACCCCTGTGCGAGGGGCTTTTCAGTGGCCGACAAATGGGCTTTGGGTCTCCACTCTGCACTTCCCCCTTCATTCACTGTGATAAGATTTTTTTTTTTTTGGATGATGCCTTATACCTGATCCCTTCGACACCTCGTGATCGCACTGGTTGGTGAGCTTCTTCCATGTGGGCTCTGTCGCTTACCTGATACCTTCGACACCTCGTGATCACACTGGCTGGTGAGCTTCTTCCATGTGGACTCTGTTGCTTCTGAGCTAGATGGCTGCTTGTTTACCTTCAAGCCTTTAAGACCCCAGACACTATCTCTTTTGATAGCCGGGCACCATCAGTTTTCTTCGCCACATTTGCTTGTGCACCCGTTTGTCCTCGGCGATCGTATCACGGAGGTGTGCAACCGATGATATGATTTTTTGTTCTTTGATGCCTGATAAGTGATCCCTTCAGAACCATGTGATCACACAGGATGGGGTGTTCTTCCATGTGGGCTTTGTTGCTTCTGAGCTAGATGGCCGCTTGTTTATCTTCAAGCCTTTAAAACCCCAGATGCTATCTCTTTTGATAGCCGGGCACCATCAGCTTTCTTCACCACATTTTCTTGTTCACCCGTTTTGGCTTCAGCGGTTGTGTCGGGAAGGTGAGCATCACAGAATGCCAATTTAATAGAAGAAAGTATTCTTGCATTGAGGGAGTCCTCGAGTAGAGGTCCAAGGTCCTTCTGCCACCTAATACTAAACCTAAAAATATAGGCACATAGATCTATTTCCCCATCCTCATATATATATTTGCAAATATACATGTCTTTGTCTAGACCTCTATAAATGCCCTTTGCCTCCTAGCTCTTTCCTCTATTTCCCTTGACTTTCCTCCTGTCCCACTATCATGCTCCATCCCCACCTGAGTTACAGCTATACCTCTTCATTATCTTACCCATGATCATTCCCTAACAGGCCTGCCACTCCCACCTCACCACCAATTTGGATCCCTTGTTATTCCCTTGTCCCTGGGTTTGTTAACACCACTTCCTTACCACCCCCCCACCTTCCCCTATCCCATGTCCCCCCAGAACTGTCGGTATCGTTGCTTTTCCTCCAGACAGTAGGGGAGTAGAAAGCGTAGCCTTCCTCCCTCGAGTGGCAGGTGGATTTTTGAACTTCAGACCTTGTGGTTAGCAGCCCAATGTGTCAAGCACCAGAGCTCAACTCCAAGCTACTTTTATTCTGCGAAAAATAAATCCCTTTCTTGTGTGAGCAACTGCTTTCTTAAGACTCTGGGACAAACAGCCAAATGCAACATCCAGGTAAGACGTCTGGTTTTTATGATACTCTTCTCCGTTGATTAATTCTCCTACTCTCCCTTAAGCATCTTCTCGTATCTACTCTTAAAGACGAGACTTCTAGAACCATAGTTTTGGTTGTCTTGTTTCTGCTACATACGTTGCCCCTGTTGCCCTCACCTGTTCATAACTTGTACTGTGAAATTATGAACTATGTTGATAACTGCTAAGTCTGTATTTCTCACTCAGTGCTTGCTCTCTGGGAGATACACTTTGAATATCCAACAAGCATCTCAAATTTAAATATCTTCACTACTGAGCTCAGTATTGTCTCCATATCTGCCCTTTCCCCTAAATTCTTTCTTATCCTTAATTGCTCTTCATAACCTCTTTTGTTCCAATCATGAATTAAGTTCTGCCAATTTACCATCAAAGTTTTTCAAGCCATCTCATCTTCTCCATTCCTGCTGTCACCACTTGGCTCTTTGTGGGGTTAGTACAACTCTCCTTCCTGTCTCCCAGCCTCTATTCTATTCTAGTTCTTCCACATTCTGCTTCCAGGGATCTTTCCACAATGTGTGTCTGGTTTGGTCGCCCTCCTACGGGGCTCCTCCCTGCTGCTAGGAGTGTCAAATGGCACTGAGTGGCGCCTACAGTGACTACATGTGCAGTAGGAGTTGTGGTCTCTGGTCTACCAAGTGAGGTCCTTCACAACCTGGCCCTTCCCTTTTGCTCCAGCCTCATCTCCCTTCCCTCTCGGCTGTCACACTCCATGTGCTAAGCATAGCTCACACGCAAAGTAGAAATCTCTGAAGGGGCCATATTCTCTCACTTCTGTTACTCGGTAATGTCCTTCCCATAGAGTAATGCTTAACTCCCACGTGTTCCTCAAAAAGGAGCTCAGCTGTCATCTCTGCCAGAAAGTCTTCCTTGGTGCCCCAAATCTGGGTTAGCCTCAATCATGACCATTTATGCAAAGCGACACAGTATTTTCTTTCCCTCAGAAGGTTAACTTCTCGTTGGTTCTCATCTTCATACCCTCATTGAATAAAGCTCTTGTGGGGACTATCAATATGAAATAAAACATGGTGTGCTCTTGCAGGGGCTCACAGCTACATCAATTTTCTTAGTATTATCAACATGTGAAATGTGCTTACACAAAATAGGTGTTGTACTAAAGCACTGTTTCCATTGGTCGGCTAATGGTCACAATTCGTTTCCGTTCTCCTCACTTACCGCCTGGCACAGCAGTGATCCACCCTGGAAGCGGTAATCCCGTTGAGAGTTGGCATATCCTACAGAGTCTGGAGTAATAGGTGTTTACTTCTACCTCTAGTAGAATATCCCTCTGATAATGTATTTCATAATAATATGAACTTTAAAAAACTTGCACTTACCTACAGTTTCAATAAGAATGATGTCATATCCTCCTCCTTCGCATAACAGAATAGCTTCATTTGTGGTCCTTGTCACGCCGCCTAGAGTCCCTCGAGTAGGGGATGGCCTGATGTACGCATTCATATCTCGTGATAACTCAGTCATTCGGGTTTTATCACCTAAGAGTGAGCCTAGAACACAGAGCTAGAGTTTATGATCCTGGAAGAGTTGTAGAGGCCAGTCAGTATCCAGTGGCAGTGCTTGTGGACAGTCCTCCTAAAGTCTTACATTGTACAACTTACATTGTACGATGATGCCGGGTTAATCTATTAACATGCTGTTCTTAGTAGGTGCTGGCAAGCCACTTCAAACTTATAGGGAGCCATGGTGGTGTAGTGGTTACATGTTGGTCAGCAATTCGAAACCACCGTGTGGCAAAGAGGAGGCATTTTACCCCTGTAAACAGTTACGGCCTCGGAAACCCACAAGGGCAGTTCGCCCCTGTCCTGAAAGGCTGCTAGTAGGCAGCAATGGCCGTGAGTGAGTGGTGCTGTGTACAACGGCCCAGTCCTGTTCCATCCTCACAACACTGCTACATGTGAGCCCACTGTTGCAACCACTGGGTCAATATATCTTGAAGGTCTTTCTTTTGTTGACCCTCCTTCCTCTTTACTAAGCTTAATGTCCCTTTCTTGGGGCTGACCCTCCTGATAACACACCCAGAAAACATGAGACAAAGTCTCATCACCATCCTCACTTCTAAGGAGCATTCTGGTTGTTTTCCTTCCAAGACATTCTTAGAATGTTAACTCTTCTGTCAGTCCATGCTACATTCGATATTCTGCACCAAGATTCTAATTCAAATGCATCAATTCTTACTCAGCCTTCCCTATTCGTTCATTGTCCAGCTTTCAAGTGCCTAAGAGACCGAAAATACCATGTCTTGGGTCAGGTACACCTGTGTCCTCCAAGTGATAGTTTAACTTTTTAAGTACTTGAAAGAGGTCTTTTCACCACATGCAGTATAGCATTTGATTTCTTGACTTGCTACTATCATGACCATTGATTGTGAATCCCAGCAAAATGAGTAACTGGGAACTTTAACCTATCCTCTATCATGATGTTTCTTATTGGCTATTTGTTATGAGAATTTTTGTTTTCTTTATGTGGAGGTATGTAAAAATTGGATTTTGTGTCAACTTGCCTGAACCAGGATTCTCAGTTGTTTAGCCTAGTAACATCTATCACGTGACCTATCATAACGTAGTAAAACTCATGTTGGAATCTGCTGTGAGAAGTCAAGTATTTGTAGGAAGAATAGGATGGAGTGTAGCCTCCGTAATTATATCATAGCCCAGATGCAACTAAAAGCTTCCTGGGGGTTGTGGCTTAATTCCTATATAAGTGGATGTTGTGGGGAAGCTTGCTGGCTTCTTGCTGGATCTAGATCTTGTATCTGACTCTTCCACCTCCAGTTCTTTGAACTTGAGCCAATAGTTTGCCACATTGCTTGTCTACCCAGGGAGTCTTCAGTGGCCTGCCATTTGATTTGCCAAATTTGGACTGATTTACCTCTGCAGACACCAGCTGATCAGCCTCCTGCTTACCTGGGACTCAACAGCCTCGCTACATGAATCAGAAGTCTTCAGCCTAACATCTGACGCATGGATTTGGTACCTGCCCAGACTTAGACTTGACTACTTTTAAACCTGTGGAGCCATTTTCATGATATCAATTTTTTTCTGAATAGACATAGGTAAGTATCACTGGTCTTGCATCTCTAGAGACCTCATCTTAACACAAGGCTAATCTTTATCAGCAAGTGCTTGAAGTCACCTTCACCCTGAGCAAGCCAGGCTGTGTCAGCTGCACACTGAAGGCTGTTAGGAAGTCTTCCTCCAATTATGATGTGGAGTTCTTCCTCATGCTCTCCAGCTTCTTGGATTACTTGCTCAGCATATAGACTGAATAAATATGGTGAAAGGATGCAATGTTGACACATACCTTTCCTGTCTTTAAGCCATGCACTATCCCCTTGTGGTCCATGAATAACCTCTTTTTGATCTATGTAAAGATTCCACATGAACACAATTAAGTGCTCTAGAATTCCTATTCTTCCCCATGTTATCCACATTTGGTTGAAGGCTTTTGCAGGTCAATAATAACAGGTAATATCTTTCTAGGGGGAGTTCCCAGCAGAAGGGCAGATGGGCTGACGGAGGTGAGCAGACGGAGGGCACTAGGAGGAAAGCCTGGTACACCTACTACTCCCACAGGGATGTCAGAAATTACTACTACAGATAAGGTCATCTAATGACGCTCCACCGCCGAATCCCCATGACTCACAATTTGATGCTCAACTGTGGTTGCTACCAGAAGATGGAACTCTATTGTCCTCACAAAATCAGTCTGAGGAGATGACCCAGCACCACCCTGACAAGTACATCAAGTTCTTGTGCTCCATCTGCCTAGAGAACATGTCCGGATATATTCAGCAGATGTAGCGATGCAAGGCCAGGGAGGGCCATCTATTATCTGATGGCTTGTTTGAGTTCTGGCAGTTGTCCATAGTGGCGCTGTGGCAAATACTGAGAAACTGCATAAGCAGCAAATGAGCATGATATAAACTGGGCTGGGGGCCTGCACCATGCAGGAAAGTCCAAGACACCTGGATTCTGTTACATCAACGTCTTGGCTATTTTGGAAATGCTAACGTATCAACCAAGGGTGTGGAATATTGCATTGATATGCACCATGGGGATGCCGTGGAAGAGGCCCTCTATTCGAGATCAAGTCATGACTGTGTCCTTTCATAAGTATGGAGAGTACTTCCTTGGCACAGGGGACTTGCAGGATATTGGTACTAGGAAAAGCACGCATTCTGCTGTTAGGTTACCTACCCTCTCTGAGATGGGATCTATGATGAGCCCTATGAGGCACCTCCAGGCTGGTTCTATCCAGAGTGATGAAGATGTCCTAGCCTTGTGTAGTCATCCTACAATGGCTCCAACTCCCTACCTGGGAATCTATTAGGCGGCTTCAATCCGACCATCAAAGGGCATATCAAGTGTGGACAATTGGTGAGGAATTTCAACCTGCTGATGCTGGTACTGGGAGGGGCTGGCTACACCAATTGAAAATGTCATGTGGTGACTTGTACTGGGCACATGAAACAGCTGTGGCCTGGGCACAGATATCCCCAGTGAGCTTCCACAAAACAACTACTTTGACTTCTTTGACCTAGATCTCAAGCCTCACATCATTCTTTCCACTAGGAACCAAAGGAACAGTAATGAGAGGCTCCGTGAGAATCTGGGACTGGTCCCCGTGCCGTGGCGTCCACATGCAGGCAGCTCCGAGGAGGCTGTCCCAGGGGAGAGTGATGATGAGACGGGAGATGATCCTGACCACCGCATCCTGACCTGTTCCTCTGACCAGTGAACTGCTTGGGAAGATTTCTCCGAGTCTGGTTAGAAGGAAGAGGGGGGCCACAAGAAGCCTACCAACTTCAAAATAGCCAAGAGTCAAAACAGAGGATGAAAAAGTGAAAAAAGGAAGTCACAGAAGAGGAAAAAGCCAAGGAGGAAAAGCCAGAAGCCAAGCAGTCAAGGTCAAGTTGGCCTGAGCAGAACTCTCAAGCTCTGGCTTCTTACTAAGTTCCCTACATTTCTTCCCTGACCGTCTCAGAGTTTGTATTTTCTATTTCTCTGTATAGTAATATAAAAATATAATAAATATAAATATTCCCAGCGACTCGACAGGAGCTAGGTCCTTGAGCCTGGCCCAGGGCAGCTTGACTACAGGTAAACTTCCAGAGCTGCTTGTTTCAGGGAAAAGGTCACAGGCTCTGGTCTACCAAGCCTCACTCGCCAATGTGGGGTAGGCCATATAACCTTGCTAAACCCCTACTTTGCTGAGCTACCTAACAAATAATATGCCACTGGGAGAATCTAATGAGACTCTATAGACATTACTCAAATTCTGTTAAAAACAACAACAAACACAGCTTATCTACTTTCCAAAGAGCAGTTACAGTTGCAGCTCCTTCAGAAACTTTCTGAAACTTTTCCGTTTCGGTGAATTTCTACAGTACGACTGTTCTGTACTCTGCCAGCGTCCTGGGGTGTAGGAGAAATCACTCTCTAGACCCTTATCTCTGGAAATGGCATCTTCCTCGCCTCAGTTAAAGTGTTAGGCAATACATCATCTTTCAGGGGTCCCTTCCAAATGGGCCGTTGTTCATCAGTGGCCCAGGAGTAACCTCCACTCAGGGCAACCTCGCGTGCTCACCATAGATCTGTGCCCCTAGAATTTTCAGTGGTTGAATCTGTCTAATTGAGAAGCAGCTCTGGGGAGAGTCTACCCATCAATCTTCAATTAGCAGCCAAGCTCAGAACCATCTAAGCCACTCTAGGACTCCTCTTAGCCCTTCAGCAAACTCACTGCCATCCATTGATGCCGACTCATAGCAACCCTGTAGGGCAGGGTAGAACAGCACTTACCACCTCAAAATTTTGGAGTCTGCATTAAATGCAATATGAACTGAGAATGGATAGAAAACATAGTGGTTCTCAACTGGTGGCGACTGTTTCCCAGGGGACACTTGACAATGTTGGCAAACGTCCGGAGTTGTCATATTGGGGATTAGGGTGCTATTAGGTACACAAATTATAAAGAGGGGATATTTATATGGTTTGCTTTATGTTTCCTTTAAATGGCCTTTGATTGGGGGGAGCAGAAAGACTAAGTTTATATCCAAGTTTGCTTTGATGTGCTGCCAATTAAACCTTGAGTGACTGCATGTCTAAGGGCCTGCTGAACACCATGTGCAGTGTCCGATGCTGCGTGCTGTAGGGCAAACATCTCTATGTTACCTGGTCCCTCTAAGAGTGCTCTGTTTCACGGAACATGCAATGAGAGAAAGCTGCGTGACAGCCTATAAACAGTAGCAAGTTGCTTTTTACATTCAGCAGAAGAGACATTACAGCAGAGCAGAACCAGGGATGAGAAAGAGCCAATTTCCTGATCTGAGTAGCTAAGTGATGCAGCTAAGGCAGATGCCAGGTGCGCCGAGAGGCCTGGTCTTAGAAGAGCTGAAAGGCTCGGGTTTGCATCCCATCACCTGCCACTCCAAGCCCCTAATTCTCTCAGCACCCAGGCTGTTCCTGGTCAACTCACAGCCCACCTGGCCCTGTGAAACCAAGCTCCAACCTTCTCCCTCAGGCTGCACCCTGCCCCACAAAAATACCTTCCTTTCAGGAAGGCTGCTCTGCTAGCAATTAGAGGCCACCTGAGTGGGTAGCGTCTCACTACATTGCGGTAGACGTCCCATGCAGCCCACCCTGCTCTGCAACTTAAAAAGGCCCAGGGATACTCACCGCCACTAGTGCAAGAAGAAGGGTCCACAGCAAGCACAGACACTTTGTGCCCTCGCTCAGTAAGCATTTTCCCCAAATATTCTATAAAGGTCGATTTCCCAGCACCCGGCGGCCCAGACAACCCTAAAATGGAAAAAGACGGAATGTAACAAAATCCCTGAGATGAGCAGTCAGGAGTTCCAGCGGCAGGAGGGTGGACCGTTAGACAGCCCTGTGATTTCACTGGCTGAATTGAAACCATTGAGGTAGCTTAGTGCTTTCCGTAGCCATAAATAAGATTTCACGTATTTCCCTATGGAGGACCAGGGGCATCGCAGAAAGAACAACTGAGTTCTGTACATCCGTAAACCCCATTTGAATCCTAAAATATGTTCTAGCTTTTTCTCCCATAGGGTAGCTCTTTGGGGCTGAGCTCTGTGGCCTGTTGCTAAAGCCCTGAACTCCTACAACATCTGCCCAGTTCTTCGTTTACCTAGCTCATCTGTTTGTTTTATCTTCCCAGGAGAAAAACGATTCCTTTCTCTAGACATTGCCAGGGATTCAGAAAGCAGTTTTACATTCATAATGGATAGGCTTTCCTCCCTTATTTCACTCATAATTCGGGAAGTATTAGGTAAACTGAATCTAAAATCTGTCTAAAGAAGGCAGACAAGTCCTCTACTTGGAAAGCAAATAGAGGGAGGCAGGAACGAACACAAAGCTGGGTCTAGCTCCTGCTCCGCTTCGCACCGTGTGCTCATGGGCAGGTTACAGCCTGACTTCCAGGAAAATGATATCACACCAGGAGCTAGCTCTCGGGATGGTTGCTAGTATTGACTTAATGCTTGCATTGTGTTCAGAACCGTGCCTGGTCTATACGAGGGGGTTAAATGTTTTGCATGTGAAAAAGACTTTTATCTTTTAATTCCCTTCCCCCTGAATGATTTGAACACGCCTGCATTACAGGAGCTACACGGTGTCTATTCAATTCCCGATATCCAGGGACATTAAGTTGCAATTGGACTCTGCTTGATTCCTTACCTGCATTCCCACATGAACGTTGCAGGAATAAGCACTTGCTGCTGTTGTTGGCGACAGTGATCAAGCAACCACACTAAAGACCCAGGTTTACAGGGCTTCTTGCGACCAGCGTGGGAGACCCAGAATGGCACCCCAAATCTGTAAGCTGCTAGTTAACACTAGATATTCCAAGATAATTTCTCTTCAACGATTCCTTAATACTCAGTAACAACAGTTGTGACAAACATTTTCCTCTGGGAGTTTGCTATGTTGTCTGTCTCAATGCACAGAGAATGAGTGTGTGTGCGCCTCAAAGCACTGCTCTCAAAAAGGAGTTCCGGTGCCCGTCCCTGAGAGCACAATGGAATACGTGGGAAAGATGCGAAGACTGGTCGATGGGCTACTTTTGCAATTCTCTTGCAATCACATGTGCTTGGTTACCCTAAAAACTACGGGGTTTTTACATCTCACAAATAAAGTGAGATGAAAAGATGAAAGCATAAGTTAACCTGAGTCCATTTTTAAAGGTATTTACTCAGTCAACATAACCTTTCTACACTTCCCCTGCCATCGTTTGCAGAGATCCTTAGCAGGAAGCTGGGTTCCAATGACTAAGTTCAGAAACATGAAAAACTCTCATTCTACCCCAAAGAGACTGGGTTAAGTTCCCAATGGTCAAACACATGTAAAGCATTTTAAAATGCAGGATTTCAAGGTGCCTAACTAAATGGTGTGCAATTATAGAAGCAAGTCAAGCTTTTCAAGAAATCACATGACGTGGAAATGTGTTCAGACAGGTGGGAAATAAATATTATTTCTCCTTTAAAATACATTTTGGTGCTGAGATAGTTGGGTTGAGAGCAACTCCCAGAGAGCCTTACACTCAATGGTAAACATCCGTAGGAGAGATGTGCCTATAGAAATGAAATGCTTACATAATGAAATATCTAAGAGTAAAAGTTGGAGGGTAACATGGATAATGAGAGCAGATAAAACCACAAAAGCTGAGAAATCCACTTTAGACAATGAAGCAGAAACGACAAAAAGAACATGATGAAATCAATGATCAGTTCTTCCTATGTCTCTTTCCTCCGGGGAACTGGAACAAGAGCCTCACCCCAATAGAAAACCACATTCTGTTAAAATACAAAGCCTTGGTTCAAATGGTCATGACATTTTTATACATAAGAAAATTAATATTTTATCAAGAAAAGGTATTGAAATATAGGCATTTGAAAAGGGAAAAATCTCTATTAGATGGCAAAGGTGAGAATATTTATAATAATAACTGAGCAGACTGAAGGGGGGTAAAAAAAAAGAAAGAAAAAGACTAACCCACTCGAAATGCCAGTGGCTTTCCTTTATTTAGTTGCTCTTGTTCTCTGTGGTAGGCTAATACTTTCTGAAGAAGCACCTGGGCCAACTCCTTCTTCCTGTTGTGAGTTGACTCTACAAGAGTTATGGCCTCTGCTAAGCAGGCTCTTTGTCCTTGGATTAAACCAGTATGAAGTTTATCCACAAATCTTCTTTCCTTCTCAGAGAGTCCTTCCGTGTGCTCCCTGAAAGTGGCTTGAATACATAATCTTCTCTCTACACCATTTGACGGGAGCCTCCCCTTGGGACAGTGGGCTCCAAGAGGACACACTGGCTGAAGCCGGGAGATTTCGGAGGTGAGACGAGGACGGGAGAGGCAGAGGCAGTGGTAACGGCGGAGAGGTGTTCTTAAAAGGCCTTTGGGGAGGTGCTGGGGGGAATGCTGCAGTAGCACAGGAATATTCATTTTCACTTCTTCCTGAAGAAAATACTGGAAGTTTCTGGTTCACTGTGAAGCTGGACCTTTCTAGAAGAAAGAAAAAAATATATTTTTTCTGCCAGTTCAAGATACAACTAAGATATTTAAGTAGTAAAATTAAAAATCTATATTTACTGAGACACATATAATCAAGGTTCTTGGTAGTATAAACAGTTCAGTAGGAAATTCTTCTTTCTAAAGAGAGAAGACTTCCTTTTTGCTATAGCTAATATTCAAAGTAACCCAAATCGTGGAACTAGAAAAATTATCAAGGGCAATTTAAATGAAAATGTTTTTCTTAACAAAAACACCCCAAAACAAACAAAAAACCCCCAACTCCATTAGGATAGAAATATTATGCCTTATCTATTTAATTATGTGAAAAGACCTTATATTCATCTTTAACAGCTTCCCAAGTCCCAATTCAAACCCTCTGTCACAGTCGTTTCCAACTCACCGTGGCCCCGAGGGACAGAGTAGAACTGCTTCAGTTTCCAAGGCTGGAACGCCTCATCTTTCTCCTAGGAAGTACCAGGTAGGTTTGAACAGCTGACCTTGTGGTGTGCAGTCCTGAAATTCATACAAAGGATGAAAAAGGTTTTTTCTCTGGTGTTGGCTTTATTCCTCCTCTGCAAAAGACATGTGTGGACACCTGAGGTACAAGTTTAGACACATGTATGTATTAACCTATTCATTCAGGAACACCCAAAGCATGGCCTAGAAGAAGCCAGCAAATGATAACCAGAAAAAGCCTCCATGTGAAGCGAGAGGCGGAGGTTGAATAGACACTAGAATAATGGGGTCTTTCAAAGAACAGCAAGGACCACTTCAATACTTATTAGAATTGCACATTCCCAGTCCCACATTTAGAACGTCAGTAGGTAAGCACACTCAAGTTTGAAGCATTGCAGAATCAGATGAGGATCCCTTTCTAAGATGTTCCTGACAGTCTCCATGCTAGCTGACTCGATGTGCCCACGGCACAGGGCAGAGGTTATGGACAGTGGCCACAATCTGTCTCTGTCACTGAGACCTGACGGCCTTGTGCACGTTGCTTACACACTTGCTGCCTGTTTCCACTTGAGTAAAAGGCAGATAAGACTATTCTAGTAGGGTGACTGTGGGAAGTAGATGAATTAATTCATGCGAAATGCTTTCAGCAGTGCCTAAAACAACACATTCTTAGCTCGGTAAAATTCTCTCATTACCAATTTACAAAACATTAGTTCATAAGTAGGCTACAAACCTAGCTTCTAATGGTTAATGAAAATTCACAAATATCCACACAGCATATTCAATTTGAATTTATTATTATTTGTACATTTTGGTTTTCAAGTGTTTCATAGCTATAATAAAATCAATTATTTTTTCAGGTACCTCTCTAAATAGTACTTCAAGATCAATCAGCATTAGAACAATTTTAGCTAATAATTACACTAATAGGGTAAACGTAAAAACACCTTAATTTTTTTGTTATTAAAGCTCATCAAGATAACTTTTTTAAAACTTTTAAAAAACTGATTTGGACTGCATAATTCGATTCATGCAAAATTAGTCTTATCCTAAAAAGATAATGTAATTTAAAAGGTTTTAGTTGTTTTCTTTAAAAAAAAAAATCTTAAAAATCCACACCTCCTAACTCCAACACACACACACACACAAACACACACACACACACTGAAAACAAAAGGAAAATAATCCCAGGATGCCCACCTTTAAGAACATGCCTCTCCTATGGGCCTCATGACCACCTGCCGCACTTCACTGGATGTTGCCTGAGCACATACCACTCCCCAGGTCTCCTGCTGGCTGAAAAGACTAACAGTGATGGTGGTGACAATAATACTTCAAGCTCCAGCCATCGTTCTGTGCCAGTCTCCCAGGGCTGCTATGCTATGATGCATCACACAAACGTGGTGGCTTAAAACAAGAGACATTGATTCTCTCTCAGCTGTGGAGACCAGAATTTCAAGAATTAAGGAGTTAGTTTGATGGCTGTAGGAAGATCCATTCCTGGTCCCGTCCAGGTCCCATCTGACTTCAGGCTGTATCATTGCAGCCTCGGCCCTGTCTTCACATGGCCTTCTCCTCCTCTCTCTGTTTGTCCTCCGTGTGGATTTGGAGCTCACTGGGGCAGTTCAGGGTGAAGTCATCTTGAAATCCACAATGTAATTTCATCTGCAAAGGCCCCTTTTCCAAATAAGATTATATTCACAGTCCCTGGGGATTAGAATGTGGACATGTCTTTCTGTCTACTCATTAACCCACGGCATCTTCCTTGGTGGAATGCCTCATTATTTTATCCTGCTGAATACAATCCTGACACTTCAAGAATTCACAGAATCATCATCGTGTTCAGGAGAAGAACAGAAAGTGTTCTCGGAAGAGACAGGCTTATGGGAGCTTAGTCTCCTTAGAGAGTGGAAGGGACAAGTCTTGGAAGAGTCCATTTCTGGACTGGGTCTTGACAGCTAAATAAGCTGTAGAGGAACGAAGTAGGCTTTCTATGCTGAAGATTTAAAAGTCAGAGATGGGACTCGTTCTCTTGCCAGTCATATCAGAACAGATCGAGAAATTCTGTAAGGCTGGGGTATGTGGCACTAGAGACCGGAGATGAGGCTGGACCAGGATGCATAAACTGAGGCCAAGTAATGGAGCCAAGAAATTAAAGTTTATCTTGTTGGCAGTAAGGAACTGACAGGAGACTCTGATGGAGAGGAGGGGCATACTCAGCTTTGTTTTCCAGAAGAGAACGCAAGAAGTCACAAGCACTATGACCCTCGTAACACAAGTTCCAGTTTAGGAATCGCCAGCAAAAAGTCAAACAAGAGAGGCGGTCTTGGATTTAGGCAAGGTACGAGGAAAAGGAAAACAAGAAGAGAGATTCAAGATATGCCTGTCCATGTTCAACTACCCGAAGTTTGATAAGGGGCCTGACCCATTGTAATTGCTCAAGCAAAGCCGCTGATCTGAACTTATTTCATTCCTCACTTGAGTGGTACTCTGAAGTTTATAAGGCACTCTCATACACGATATACTCCAAACAATTCTATGAAAGAAAGTAGGGCAGTAATTACTTCTTCTGTAGGAGGAAAACAAGTGAAAGAGAGGTAGTCTACCAGAGTCATAACCTGTAGCAGGGCAAAACTCACCCTGGGTATTTTGACTACAGAATTTCTTCATAAAAAATATTTCAGAATAAAATAGAAGTCCCTTAGTTAAAAGAGAAACATATAAGCAGCTCTTGTCACCTCCCAAAGAAAGCAAAAAATATTTTCCATGTAGAGTGATAGTGGTGATGTTAAGAGGACCGAAAGAGGGGGAAGGAACACTGGCAAAGATATCGAACATCCCTATTACGGAGTCTAGTCCTATGCACCCCTAAGGGAGATGCTGCCATATGTCGTCCAAAAGATAATTAGGCTATTTAAAATATGCTCTTTAATTAACGAGGTTACCATGACTACCTTTTTGCCACCAAACAAGATATGTTCCAAAAAAGAGAAAATTTATATATTAAAAGAAAAAAGCTATACACACACATACACACGCGCACACACACATAAAGAAGAGAGGGCTTCAAAGAGCTTGTGGAAAAAAATGGAATTAAAAGATAATTAAAATGTACCACAAACTTTTGAAGCCTCTTTGCATATTTACATAATCTTAAATGTTTGTTTTCTTCTTATCTTTCTCCTTAATTATTATATAACATATTAACTTTACATCACAATATTTAAGTTACAGAATCGTAAAGAGAAGTTGAACTTGACCAAAGGACTCTATCCTTTTCTGGGGAAGCAGTGCATTTTCAGTTGGACAAAGGCTCACTGTTAGCATAGTACCATAGAAGCGTGAATCTGTTATTTTCTTTATCTGGTGCTAAGACAGGAGGTGGATTGTGATGGCTAATTTTATGACAACTTAGCTAGATTAGTTGGCCAAACACTAATCTAGATGCTGCTATATGAGTATATTTATATATTATTTACATCAAAATTACTTGCATTTACGTAAAGTGGATGACAGTTCACAGTGTGGCTTGCCTTCCTCCAATCAATTGAAGGTCTTAAGAGCAAAACTGAGGCTTCCAAAGGAGAAGTGAAGGCTATAAATAGGTATTCTGTGAAATTTCCAGCTCACCACCTGATCTATCAATTTCAGACATAAGACTGCTAGAGTTTCCAGTCTGTTATGTGACCAATGGATTTTGGACTTGCCAGCCCCCACAAGTGTATGAGCCAACCCCTCAAAATCAATCAATTTCTCCCCTCTGAATATGTGTCTATGTCTATCTATTTTAATAAAACATTTGATTGAATTTGTGTGCTTAGGAATCTCCACTAAAACATTCTGCCTTCTAAGTTTTTTGTTTTGAATCAAAGTACTTTGTGCACCCAATCTGCCTTCCAAATCGAAAAACAGGAAGATAATTTTGTAAAGAACCAAAAACCCTGTCACATGAGCTTCATTAGATGCAATCTATCCATTTAGAATATGCGAATTATACCCACTAAATAAATGATATGACTGAAAATGATCTAATGACAAGGATCATGATTTACCCTCACATATAAAACAGCAAATTCATGAACAAACTTAATTGCAGTCTTTCTTAGGGAGTCCATGCCAACCGCCTGACAAGCTTACGGTTCACATTGCAGGCTTTATCACAATTTAGGATTGTGAAACTCTCTGCCCTTTGATGTCAATACAAATCTTAAAAGACTTTTAAATGAAAAGAGCTAGGAAATTAATACTACTTTTAATCCAGTCTTTTGCCCAAACCCCAAAGCGATCGAGATGTATATAATTCTAGGTTTTGACGTTTACAGCTCTGCCTTGGGGCTAAACTTCTGGGTGCCCTCAAACCCTCTGCACTGTAAGAATGGCAGCGTAGTGCTTTATAATGCCTACTACTGGGAGGAGCTATACTGTGCATGCATTTCCTCAGCTAACCATCCTCACAACAATCCTACAGTGATGTTCCATTTCAGGTGCGGCTTGCAACATTTGGTTGCTTCATTAAGGGCTCATAATTCATCACTTATAAATACTTAAAAAAATTTCAGATTCACAACTCCAAATTCACAGTACCAATTCTAGATTGTTGTATATATACAAAATGAGGAGCGGTGTTGTGGTGCACCTTCTAACCACAGCCTTTTCAACTCCCAGCAAATGACCAGGTCAGCCTATGCAAATGGAGGTGCTTATGGCCCACTAGGGGGATTTGAATGGCTGGTCAATAAAAGAAATAAGACGCATTGGTAACTTTGTGAGGGTGGGATCATGCAAATAAGGTGTATGGTATCCTAATGTGGGGACTGGTCAGTTTTGCCATCTTGTTAGTTTAGAATGAGATATCACATTGGTGGAAAGGGGGATCTCATTATCATCAAGAAAGAAGAGCCAGGCATGGTGCATGACCCTTGGACTTCAGATCCCTGCACTAAACCTCCTTGATCCAGCACACAGAGAGCATGGACACTGGATTTGGTGAGCGATAACCAGAAGCAATGGCGAGAAACAGTGGCGGCAGCAGAGGCTGCAGAACCAAAGACTGTCACAAGACAGAGAAGTCGGCTTGCAGCAGGCTGAATGCCAAAAGAGCTTTCTAACACTTGCTAGAGAAGGGCAGAGGTCAGACCCAGAGGCTAAGGGTCAGAGAGAAGTACACCTGCAGGCATGGCCGAAAAGAGGCCATCTTGATCGAAGAACTGTGTGCTGAGCGTCCAGAACCTGAATTGTAAACTGTCACTTCCCTAATCATCCCCACAGTCATGAGTATGGTCTGTGAGTTCTGTGTGGTCATTTCAACCAATTACTAAACCTAGTAGAGGTGTAAGGTGTGCCATGGGAGGGCCAAGTTGGTATCAGAATTGGTTAAAAGTTTGGAAATTAATCTGGCCTCTGCCTCAGAAGAATCAGTCTTGGAAGGTTGCTGCTGCCGATCTTGTTTTTTGTCCTCTCCCCTTGAGAAGTTAGAGGTCAGATGCTGCCAGCAAGCCATTTTTACAGGTGTCAAATCAGAATGAAGGGAAACTCCAAGAACACTTTAAATTGTAAAATGGCATAATCATGGCAGGATGTTTAGCTTCTTGGATTTTTTTTTCCTGCATAGGCTAACATGAAAAAGTCATTACCATTGCCTCGCAAACCTTATCAGTATTAGGTGAAAGGACAGAACACTTCAAATTAAAAATGTGTTTTATACTCATGGGCAATAATTCACACCTGATAACTATAAGTTCACCACAAACTTAAACCCACTAATTAGCTCTACCAACCCACTTTTTAAAAATAATTATTTTTAACTTTGTTGTATTCCTTTTTAAATCATTTTATTGGGGGCTCATACCACTCTAATCACAATCCATATATATAGCCCTTATATCAAGCACATTTGTACATCTGTTGCCCTCATCATTCTCAAAACATTCTTTCTACTTGAGTCCTTGATATCAGCTCATTTTCCCCTCCCTCCCCACACCCCCCTTCTTCATGAACCCTTGATAATCTATAAATTATTACTATTCTGTCATGTCTTACACTGTCCCATGTTTCCCTTCACCCACTTTTCTGCTGTCTGTCTCCCAGGGAGGAAGTTATATGTAGATCCCTATAATCGGATCCCCCTTTCTACCCCACCTTCCCTCTACCCTCCCAGTATTGCCACTCTCACCACTGGTCCTGAAGAGATCATCTATTCTGGATTCCCTATGTTTCCAGTTCCTATCTGTACCAGTGTACATCCTCTGGTCTAGCCAGATTTGTAAGGAAGAATTGGCATCATGATAATGGGGAGCGGGGGGGAGGGGAGAGGAAACATTTAAGAAGTAAAGTTTTATGTTTCATCATTGCTACACTGCACCGACTGGCTTTTCTCCTCCCCGCAAACCTTCTAAAAGGGGATGTCCAGTTGCCCAGATGGGCTTTGAATCTCCACTCCATACTACCCCGTATTCACAATATGATTTTTTGTTCTTTGATGCCTGATATCTGATCCTATGGACACCTCATGATCACACAGGCTGATGTGCTTCTTCCACGTGGGCTTTGTTGCCTCTCAGCTAGATGGCTGCTTGTTTATCCTCAAGCCTTTAAGACCCCAGACACTATATCTTTTGATAGCCGGGCACCACCAGCTTTCTTCACCACATTTGCCCATGCACCTGCTTTGACTTCAGTGATTGTGTTAGGAAGGTGAGCATCATGAAATTCCAGTTTAATAGAAAAAAAAATTCTTGCATTGAGGGAATACTTGAGGCCCAATGTCCTTCTGCTACCTTAATACTAAACCTATAAATATATGCACAGAGATCTATTTCCCTATCATATGTTTACATATGTACATGCCTGTATTTAGACCTCTATAAATGCCATTTGCCTCCTAGTTCTTTCCTCTATTTCCTTTTACTTTCCTCTTGTCCTACTATGATGTTCAGTCTTCATTTGGGTTTTAGTAATTCCTCTGGGTAACACTGCCCTTGATCAAGCCCTACTGGGCCTCCGACAACCTCCTTGCCACTGATTTTGGATCACTTGTTTTTCCCTTGTCCCTAGGTTTGTTAACACCCACTTCCTTTCCCCTGTCTTCCCCTCTCCAATGTTGGCCCGGAACCATCGGTCCCATTGTTTTCTCCTCCAGATTGTTTATCCCGCCTATCTTATCTAGCTAGACCTGCAGAAATAATATGCACAAAATACAAGACAGAGCAAAACAAAGCAACAAAACAACACAACACAAAAAACCAATGTCAAAAAAAGAAAAGCCTGTAAACAGTTCAAGGTCTGTTTGTTGACCTTTAGGAGTGTTTTCCGGTCAAATAGGATAGGGTACCATGTCTTGGACGCAAAGTCTATTTTTGGTACTCCTTCAGGACTTCCTTGCTCAGCTCCCCTTGCTGTTCTGTTGCATGCCCTTAATGTTTTGCCTCTGTGTGGTGGGGTCAGATCAGGCGCATTCCTGCACTGTGTCTCCAGTGTTGTCCCCCATATGTCTATGGGCCAGTGAGGGCCATGGTGTCTCGTAGTGAGACCGGCCCTATGGTCCTCTCTGTGCATTGGCTGCTCTGAGCAGGGATATAGACCTCAAGGTTTGGTGAGCCAGAATGTGCTCCACTCTTTCTTCCTCCCCACCCCACCCCACCAACCCACTTTTAACTCACTGCCATTGAGCTGATTCTGTTTCAGTGATCATATAGGACAATCTTAAATACATTGAAAATCTATGATACACTTCTTCTAACTAATTAGCATATCATTTAGACCATTCAGACATGACTCTTGGCACAGAGAAATTTATAGCCCAGCTAAGAAGACAGCTATTATATAAATATTTCATAGTCTTTGGGAGTGCTTACTTACTCCTTCAAGTTAATCCGTTCCTCTGCTCCACTTCTGCCCCTTTGCTCTTGCTATTCTGATTGACACAAATGTCCCAGTATAAGTAATGCTCTTTTAGGCACCTTGACCATTGTCCTCTTGAGAATCAGCCCATAAATTCCTCCTCAGTCTTCAAGAACCAAGGGTCTCCTCCTGGCCCCTTAGTTATCACTCCCTTCTCTTGCTACACCATGCACTGCACATCTATTCTCCTGCTGATCATGCTGCTCTGTGATCTTAAGATGTCAATCTGCTCCTGGATGCTTCCTCCGCACAACTACCATGATCCGTATTCTACCTTGCAGGACTGGATAGGGTAGAGATTGTACACTGGTGCATATGGGAGCTGGAGGCACAGGGAATCCAGGGTGGATGATACCTTCAGGACCAGGGGTGTGAGGGGCGATACTGGGAGAAAAGAGGGTGAGTGGGTTGGAAAGGGGGAACTGATTACAAGAATCCACATGTGACCTCCTTCCTGGGAGATGGATGGCAGAGAAGGCGGGGAAGGGAGACTCCGGATAGGGCAAGATATGACAAAATAACAATCTATAAATTATCAAGGGCTCATGAGGGAGGGGAGCATGGGGAGGGAGGGGAAATAAAAAGAGGACCTGATGCATAGGGCTTAAGTGGAGAGCGAATGCTTTGAAAATGATTAGGGCAAAGAATGTACGGATGTGCTTTACACAATCGATGTATGTATATGTATGGATTGTGATAAGAGTTGAATGAGCCCATAATAAAATGTAAAAAAAATTTTTAAAGATGTCAATCTGCCCCACGTCCATGAGTTATCTTTGCCTCCACAGTATATTGTGGCTCACAGAATAAATGAATGCATGCATGCCACACTTTGGAAGGGTCAATGATTCCATTATACGGATTAGTCACTCCATGTTTTGAAAACATACATTTTTCCTAGATTCTACAGCACAGATATATTTCTTCTAAGGGCTGACTTTTCTCTCTTCCTATATCTGATTCCAATAAATGGACGTTTTCCTTCATTTAAAATGTGCTTGGCAGCACATTGGGGTATTTGTCTTGACATTGATCCAATGAATTCTCAATTTCAATAACTACTCTGACAAGAATGAGCATAAAGGATTTCCAAAATCAATCCATTAGGTCAGTGTCTGTGGACCAGCCTAGCTCGTCAAGGCACTGCAATGTATACCGTGTCGGGTTTCCGCTTCTCAGAGCTAATCACTAGGATGTGGAGAAAAGCTAGCAGGTGTCATTCATCTGTTTGCCAAATCCCATCAGCCCCACAGAGGGCTTTGCTTTCACCTTTAAATTAATCATCTCAGGGAATTCTTTTGTACAGTAGAATGACTTTGTAAACAAGGTTTTAAATAAGTCATTGTTATACACTTATACACAGGTAATACAGACACATGCTGAAGTCAGGCAGGGACTCTCCAATGTTTTCTGCCCACTCACATTTATCACTTTTCCAACAAGGCCCATATTGTCCAATTTCTAGTTTTAGATTTTTTTCTGCTTGGGAAGTCATCGTATTTCCAAGTTCCATCACCATTAGGAGTTTCGATTCCTTCCCACTAAGGCAGTGGTTCTTAACATGTGGGGCATGACCCTTTTTGAGGTCAAATGACCCTTTCACAGGGGTCATCCGATTCTTAACAGTAGCAAAATTACAGTTATGAAGTAGCAATGAAAATAATTTGATGGTTGGGGGTCCCCACAAGATGAGGAGTGTATGAAAGGGTCGCGGCGTTAGGAAGGTTGAGAACCACTGCTCTACAACCACCCTCGACCTCGGCTGTCTCTCATACTTTCTTCATCTACAAAATGCAAATGTCAAGAATCAGGTCGTAGCGAGTATGAGGTAAGACCGTGGCTGTGAGAGCAGGTCCTAATGAACTGAACGGGCACTTCTCTTCTTTCCTATCTTTCTCCCTCCCTCCCTCTCACCCCCTTCCTCGTAGGCTTCAGAGCAAGATTCATCTTGAAAGGGGGATGTGATCTCCACCTCCAATTTCTCCAGTCATTCCCACACCCTAGGGCAGAGGGTCTTAACGTGTGGTCATCCTAAGAACTGATCAGAAGGCAAAGTCTCAGGCTCTACCCGAGCCCTCTAGCTGAGGCTATGGAGGGGGCAGAGAGAGGGGGAAGGCTGGGGGGGGGGCAGCAGCTATCTGTTTTAACAAGCCCACATACGGGTTTCCTTTTGACGTTTTTAGAGCTCTCAGAGGGTTGACATTTCTGATGGTTATGAAACATTTCAATGACTGCTTTGTCTCTCTTAACACATTTGCTGCAATCCAAAACTGATGAAACATGCAATCAAGATGCACTGATTACTAGTGAATGAAATGCACATGTTAGAAACACAGAAGGAACCCTAGTTGAAAAAAATGGTGTTGGTGACAGAGCTGATGGAGATCACATGGTAGAATTTTGCAACACCAATGGCTTACTTGTTGCAAATACCTTTTTTCGAAAACATATATGGTAACTATATACATGGCTCTTGCCAGATGGAATACACAGTAATCAAACTGACGATTGTGGAAAGAGACTAAGGCGAAGTTCAGGATCATCAGTAAGAACAAGGCCAGGAGCTGACTATGGAAAAGGCCAGCAGTTGCTCACATATAAGTTCAAGATGAAGCTGAAGAAAATTAAAACAAGTCCATGAAAATCGAAGTATGACTCTGAGTATATCCTACCTGAATTTAGAGACCATCTCAGGAATAGATTCAATGCACTACGGGATAACATCTGTGGTAGTTGCATAAGCTGATATCAATTTGACACTTAAGAGTGAAGGGGTGGAGTTTAGCCTGTCAATCAGGTCGCAGTCTGATTACGCCATTTGGAGGCGCTAAGGAGATAAATAGCTCCCTAGAGGGGGCACACATACTAACTCACTGTGAGACATTCCTGTGGACAAGACACATGGAGCTACACTAGAGCCATGGAGCAGAAGGAGTCACATGGAGACCTCTGCCAGCCCTGAGATGCTTACAAGACTTCCCATCCACTGGTCTGTGATCTTCCTGAATCCGGCGTCATTGCATGTGTTTCATGAGTCTGAAGATCAATTTATAGAGTGGTATCGGACATATGGGCTAATATCAGACTTATGGACTTAATCTGAACTGGGCTGGGCTGTTTTCTCAATATTCAATTGCTCTTGTATATAAAGCTCTCTCTTAATCACATATGAGTGTCTCTATGAATTTGTTTCCCTAGTCTACCCAGACTATCACAACACCAATGACATCAACGAGAAGAAAGCAAAAGGTCTTCAAAAAAGATGGCCTAGAGAGAGCCTGGGAAGCGTCCTTCCTCTTGAACAGAGAGTAACTAAACTGAAAGAAAGAAATGGTGAACTAAAAGAGCTGATCAAAGGAATTCCAAGAGTGACTCAAGAAGACAAAGCACTATAATAATATGTGCAAATATCTGGAGTTAGCAAAAGAATAAAGAACTCACACAGATTTAACCAAGCTGGCACTCTTAGAGTGCTGAGTTAAAAAATCAAACAAGTTTATGGGTAGAAATTGAACAACAACAAGAAGTAGCACAAGAATATAGAACTACGCAGTCACTGTAGTAAAAATAACTTGTTAACATTCCGACATTTCAGGAGCTAGCAGATGATCAAGAATGAATGGTACTGAAAGAGGTCCGAGCTACACTGAAGGCATCGTCAATAATGAACCAAACTCATTGCCATCAGCTGATGCTGATTCACAGCATCCTACAGAACAGAGGACAATAGTAGCATACACTTTCCAAAGCTAAAAATTTCTTTTAGCCATATATTTTCCTTCAGAGTGCTCCTGGGTTCAAATCGTCAGTGGGTCGAAACTGTCCACCTTTTAGTAAGCAGCAGTGTTAGTCCGAGTAGACTAGAGAAACAAATTCATAGAGAGACTCATATGTGTATAAGAAAGAGGTTTACATACAAGAGCAGTTGAATATTGAGGAAACACCCCAGCCCAGTTCAGATCAAGTCTATAAACCCAATATTAGTCCATATGTCCAATAACAATCTATAAAGTTCTCTTCTGACTCACAAAACACATGCAAAGACGCTGAATGCAGGAAGATCACAGGCCAGTGGGTTGGAAGTCTTCTGGATCCGGTGGCGTTGTAAGCATCTCAGCGCTGGCAGAGGTCTCCAAGTGGCTTCTCCAGCACCTAGGGCTGCATCAGGGTAGGTCCATGTGGCTTCTCCTCAGGGATGTCTCGCAGGGAGTCAGCCTTGTCAGTAGAGAGTCTCCAAGGAGTGAAGAGAGAGAGGGTGGGGGGTGGGGGTGGGGAATGGAAAGAAAGAAGGGGCAGGAAGGAAGGGAGAGAGAGAGAGAGAGAGAGACTGTCTCCTGCCTCCAAGTAGGAAATCCAGGAATTCCCAGAATTCTCAGGAGAAGGCCATGCCCACACAGAGGATCTGATTGACAGACTAGACTCCAACCCTTCACTCTTAATCCACTCAAGTCCCAAAATGACACCAGATTATGTAACTATCACAGTAACCAAGTGCTTTAACCCCTGTGCTACCAGAGATTTTGGTTTAAAAAAAGACTCCAGGAATTGACAGAACACCAAGATGTTTCAACTATCACTCGCTGACATAGAGCAGATTCTGACTCATAGCAACCCTAAAAGACAGGATAGGACTGCCCTTGTGGGTTTCCAAGACAATAAATTTTTAAGGGGGTAGAAAGTCACATCTTTCTCTCTAGAAACTGGTGGATATGAACTGCTGACCTGTGGTTAGCAGTCCAACGTGTAACCACTATGCCACCAAGGCTCCAAATGTTTCAACAATCAGATGCAATTCTGGAAGTGCTTACTGTTTGTGATAGGTAGGTTTATTGTGCCAACTTGGCCAATAGACACATGTGGGATTAATATGGTTGCAGTTTAATTGAAGGGCAAAGAGATAAAAGCCTCATATTTCTGTCTCTTGCTCTCTGATGATTGGACCAGTATGTGGCTGCTTTAGCTAGTTCTTTGTCTCAACTTTCGAGCTACATTACCTGTGGGACACACAACCCATGGACCTTGTTGCCATAGTTTAAGTTCCTTCGAGACCTGCTTCACCACACTGCTGGTGTGTACATCACTTGAGCTGGGGACTGTCAAACCGTGGCATCTGGCTGACTGTTGGTGACCTGCCCTGCTGTTTGCTGCCTGTGGCCGGACTGCCTGAATTGTCCTACAGAAGACTCAGCTGTCTGCTTCCTTGACTTGCACCCAGCAGCCCTCGTGAGTTGAAGGACTGCCCCTGTATTAACTGTCTCATGGAAGTAGGTTGAACTGGGCCCTCTGTACTGCTCTGTGGACTAATTAGCTTTTTATTTCTTCGTGTTGTATCTATCTAAGTGTCCTGGTTTTGTATCATTGGAGAACCCTATCTAACACACTGTTTATGCAAAGAAATTTGAAAGACAGGTACCTGGCCAACCAGCAGTTAGATTCCTATTTGTGACCATTCTGTGATCCAACAGAATAAGGAAAGTATTCAATAATATTTATATCAAATGTAAGTAAAGTTATGATGAAACTAAGTCAAAAACAGTGGCAGCAGTCTAAGGTAACTTTCAGAAATTGATGCTGGATTCAGAAGAGGACATGGATTAAAGGCAATATTGCCAATGTGAGCTACATCTTGGCTAAAAGAAAATAACAGAAAAAAATTTACCTGTGTTTTATTGACTACCTGAAGACATTTGTCAGCTTGAGTCATAACAAATCATGAATAACATTGCAAAGAATAGGAATTTCAGAACACTTAATTTCGCTCATGCAGAACTTACACATGGAACAAGAGGCGGTCACTTAACGAGACAGGAGACAATGTATGCTTTAAAATCAGAAAAGGTGTATCCTTTTACCCTACTCATTCAACTTGTATGTTGGCCTATTGGAAGACGAAGAAAGCATCATGATTGGACAAGGACTCTAACGACGTGTGATAGGTAGGTGACAAAAAGGTAGAGATCTTGCAGCATTTACCGATGAAAAGTAAATATTCCAGCTTGTAGCATGGATTACAAATCAAATAAAGCAGAAGCGCACAAATGGATCAAAGAGCAATATCATGATATCAAGAATTTAATTTTACTAGGATCCATAATCAACACCCATAAAAGCAGTCTAGAAATCAAACAACACACAAAACTGGGCAAGTCTGCTGCCAAAGATCCCTTTAATGTAAAAGTGCTAAAAAGCAATGATGATAAAAGTATGCTGAAGCCAAGTCACGGTCCTTTCAATCACCTCATAAGCATATGGACGTGAGGCAACGAATAAGGAAGATCCAAGAAGAACTGTTGCATCTGAGTATTGAGGAAGAGTGAATATACTACAAATTGCCAGAAGAACTAACAAATCTGTCATGGAGGAAGTAGTCAGAATATTTTTTAGAAGCAAGGATGCTGGGCACACGGTCATATGCTGGGCACACGGTCAGAAGGGACACAGAAATCCTGCTGGGTGGAAGGTCAGCGTAAAGGAGGAAGGCCCTCACTAAGAAGGAGTGACACAGTGACTACAGGTCCACAGACAACAATAGTGCGGATGGTGAGGGGCTGGGGAGTGTTTCGTTCTAGTGTACACGGAGTAACCAAGAGGGGAAGCCACTCACCACCACCTAGAACATATGCAGGGGTACCACCCCCAAAAAACAACCGGAATATTTTTTTCAAGGCTATGTATTTAAATGTTTTGGGATTTTTTTACATAACAACCTTATCACCTTCAAAGGACTCTCCATTACACTTAAAACATTTGTCAAATCTGCGATTCCATTCTTGGAAACATTTTTCAAACTCGTCTGTTTGGATGGCTGACAACACCTCCCTCATTTTTATCTTCACCTCTTCTACATCTTCAAATTGCTGTCCTTCCATGTCCCTCTACATTTGCAGAAACATAAAGAAGTCGCATGAAGCGAGATCAGGTAAGAGAGGTGCATGAAGCAAGAGAGGCATGCTGTTTTTTGCAAAAACCTGATACACTAGAGACGGCTGCCATGAGCAGGTGCATTGTCGTGGTGGCAAAACCAGTCCCCCCCACTCTCACAAGTCAGGCCTTTTTTGTCAGGCACTGTTGCACAATCTTTTCAGAACCTCTAAATAGAAATGTTGATCTAGTGGAACGAAGTGCAAATGCACTATGAGTCAACATTTTTGTCCATTTAGGAAGTTAACGGACATCCAGAATTGACATTTCACCTTTTTAGAAATGAGAAAACCACTGTTACACTTGAGTTTTTCTATTAGTACTGTCCTTGTAAGCTGTGTTCAACATCACAACAGTTTCTGCAGCATTTTTCCACAAGCAGGAAACAAAATTTCATAGCTGTATGTTGTTTTATTAAATCGGTCATCACAAAATATGAGATTCAAGTGAAACTGCTTTTATGAAAAAAAAATTCACTGTGACCAGAAAGAACCTTCCCAGGCAACATCATTGGGTGCACTAACGCGGAACAAGTTGCTGGATGCTTGCCTAGCAGGAGAAAATGCATACTATGTGAGCTACGCTCCACCCAGAGCAATTCTGGTTGGGGGGGAGGGGTACCCCCTCATATATATACATGAAGTGTTTACTAGGTAAGAGAATATTCTAGACATTTTAGACAGCCCAGCTCCCCACCAATTTAAGAATTTCACAGAAGCCAGAGGAAACTTTTGGTTTCCTCATAAAACTCCCTGCCATGGAGTCAATTAGCATCAAGGTGGTTTGAATTTGCTTTTAAAGCTATCTTAAGCTACAACTGTGGTAGTTACATAATCTGGTGTCAATTTGGGACTTGAGAGGATTAAGAGTGATCATGGCCAATGAGGCCTGTGTGGGTATGGCTTTCTCCTGAGAATTCTGGGAACTCCTGTTTTCTCCTCCTTGGAGGTGGAAGACACGGTCTGTCTCTGCTCACTCCCTGCAAGACATCCCTGAGGAGAAGCCGCATGGACCTACCCTGATGCAGCCAGAACCCTGGACCTGGAGAAGCCACATGGAGATCCCTGCCAGCACTGAGATGCTTACAATGCCACTGAATCTACAAGACTTCCCACCCACTGCCTTGTGATCTTCCTAAATTTGATGTCATTGCATGTGTTTCGTGAGTCTCAAGAGGAATTTATAGATTGGCATCAGACATATAGGCTAATATTGGACTTATGGACTTGATCTGGACTGGGATGTTTTCAATGTGCAATTCTCTTGTATATAAACCTCTTCCGTATACACATGTCTATGAATTTATTTCTCCAGTCTTCCCAGACTAACACATTAACATTTCCAAAAAGTATTAAAACAAGAAAACTCTATCATATGTATTTGTCTTGGGTGGTTTTCCATTTGCTAATGAGGAAATCCATATTATTTGAAGTCAGTAAATCCTCTGCTGGCAAAGTGACCCAGCCCAGGTCCAAATACAGTGTTTAACAGAATCTGGAGGCACTACTTATGGCTTTCAGTATAAACGCTACATGCACAAGGTATGCTTAGTTCAGGCTCCATGACAGTCTGTAAAATAGATCATCGTGTGATTTGGATGTTGCGGGGCACCACAGTTAAATACAATGGGATCCCACTTCTGGCTGGCTGTGCAGATACTACTGCAGCTACTGCTAGAGGAGACCAGAGGACCTCATCCCAAGAGCGGAGAGGGGGATAGTAGGAAGAGGGTGAGAGCAATCAAGTATGGAGAGGGCTGGTGTGTGTCCAGCCCACCACTGTTCAAACTCCCTGAACAGTAGGAACAGCCCAGGCCCAGCAGCAGCCACTGCCTCTGCTGATGCCAAGTCCGGTGCCTCACCTGCCTGTACCAGACTCATGATCAGTACTGCAAAAGGTTCAGGTTAGGATCTTTACACCAGACCCGCTGCCATGGGGTGGGTTCTTATAGCCACCCTATAGTACAGGGTACGACTATTCCATAAGGTTTCGGAGGCTGTGAATCTTTACAAAGCAGGCTGCCAAACTGCATTTCTCCCTCGGAGCAGCTGACATGTTGGGTTAACAGACCAACACTTCTTTAAAACCATTATAACTATAATTCAGTGCCACCGAGTGGATTCTTCCTCATTGCGACCCTACATGAACCAGCAGATCTGCTCCGTGGGTTTCTAAGGCTGCAGAAGCCTCATTTTTCGCCCTCAGAGCAGCTGGTGGGTTTGAACAGCTGACCTTGTAATTAGCAGCCCACCTCGTGACCACCAGGGCTCCTTTTAAAACCATGAGCAGGAAATAATACACATAAGGCGAGCTGTTTTCCCTTTTTAAAAAACAAACCAACAAAACACCTTATAGGCTCAAAAGCAAATATGAGGTAGAACTTCAAGTGACATCTACCTTCGGAAATAGCCAAAAACTCCTCTTGCATGTAATAAAAAAAATCCTATCAGTAGAGGCCGGTGTCGCTTTACATCCGACCACATACACATCTTTGGTACTGTGGGGTGTTTTGTTTTTCCCTCTGTGATAGTATCTAAGGAGCTTTGGAGGTGTCCTGGTGGGGTAGCGTTTACGAACTGGACTGTGATCCTCAAGGTCAGCAATTCGAAACCACCAGCCACTTTCTACTTCGGTTAAGTCTCAGAAACGCACACTGGCTGGGTCGAAGTCGATCCGTTTGGTTCATCTTGTTCGGGTCCTTGGTGGCAGAGTGGGTCATGAGCTGGGCGGCTAAGCCGTCAGCTCACCAAGCTCACAATGATGACAAATTTAAAACATTACTTACAAGGCAGGTCTTTTTAAGGAAAAAGAAGCCAAACAAGAACTGGACTCGCCGACACCTGCTTGTCTCACTGCCCCCTCAACATTATCCATTTCAATAATATCCTCTGCTCCCTCCCCCACCCCAATCCTGCAGGGGGCGACCCCCGACCCCAGGTCGGTACCCCGGCACCATCGAGCCCCGAGACTCGGGGAGCACGGCCCTGATTACCGTGTGTCACGCTCAACCCCCGCCCAATACTCACCCTCCGAGTCCACGGAAGTGCAGCCGCGCCCCGCCCCTTCCGCCGGGTCCGTCCCACCCCCGCTCCAGGAGGCGCGCAGGCGCAGCGCCGCCGCGTGGCGCACGGCGTGAGGGGCGTGGCCTGCGCTCCCGACGTAGGGGCGGCTTCCTGGCGAGCTGTGAAGAGCGCGCGAGCGACAGACCGCCGAGCTGGCCGGAAGTCTGGCCGCCGAGAAATCCTTGGGAAAGTGAAGCGACGCGGGCAGCGCAGAGCCTTGGGGCAGCTTTTGCTTCTCGCCAGGTCTTTTCCCTCAGGCATGTGTTCTCCGCCGCGGCCTTGGCGCTTCCAGGTGCGGGTGGGGCGCCCAGTCTCACTTCTTCCCGGGAAACGGGACACCTGTAACCCGTTGGGATAAATAAATGCTCCGCGGTCAGCCCACATACAACGCAAGGTCCGTATAGCACGATGTGTAATGTTATTTGAAGCGGCTGAAGTGGTTTCCCTAAAAGCCCTCCCTTCGTTTTGGTTAACTAGTTGGCCGCTCTCAGCCCCGCAGGGATGCTCTCAGGAAACACCCTGCGGGTGAAGGGCGCTCACCTGACGCCGAGAAGAAAACAGACGTGCTCATTATTTAATACTCACTGGAGGGACGTGGGGGAGGTTGGTAACTAACCCCCCCTCCCCGCGCGCACCCCAATGTTCTAAGTAGTAAATGTAGTTACAGGCCCTAGAAGAATATTTAAGCACAAGGCCATGACAAAAGAGTATCAAAAGTGACCTGGTTTCAAACCTCAGTACTGAACAAAATAAGGATAAGATTTGGGAAAGAGTATTTCATTTGTTTGAGTTAGTGTTGTGGTGGTTAATCTGTACAGCTTTTTAAATAAGGGTTAAGTAATTATGAAATTATCATTTGAATGACCCAAGAAAGGAGCCTGGTGGCCTGTAGGGAAGCATTGGGTTGATAACCTGAAAGCAGGCAGTTCAAACCCACCCACCTCTCTGTTGGAGAAATATGAGGCTGTCTGGCCCTAGTAGATTCATAGCCTCAAACTCTGGAGACAGGGTCACTGGGAATCCGTTTCAGCTTGTGGCAGTAAGCTTCATTTGAGTAAGGAAATGAGATGGTTGTTAATTTTTTTTAACTGACTTTCAATATTGCTCCACTCAAAACAGTAGTACATTTTGCTTTTTTCTTTCACTTATTTTCAAATGTCCCCTAAACTGTGTTCCATGGAACATTAACCCTTTACAAAGTCTCAGTAGTTGCTTCATGGGTGAAACTATTGTTTGCATCCCCAAAACTGAGGAAAGCATAAGCCCAAGGCTGTGTGGCTGTGGGGCATGCAGCTATGTAGCACGCATATTAAACGTGTAGCCAGCATCTGTTCATGGCTATACATGTTTTCCTTTGTGTTTTTTTTCCCTTTGGGGAAGTGTATTTAAAAGAAAGAGAAAAACACCTTAAAACCAAAACAAAAACCCCTAAGTTGCTCAAAGTTTCTACCTCTTTTGTAGGAATGGTAAATCAACACTGAGCAGATATTTTAATTAAACATGGAGGAGAAGAAAAAACCCCGCTTTGGAAAGCATACAGAAAAAAGGTAGTTGACGTTGGACCACTTATAAAACAGAACCTGGGGGCGGGGTGGAGGGGGTGGCTAAATAAAAATGCACCTTCGGTCCCCTTCAGACTATGGATCCCATCTGACCTCCAGGCCCAGAGCTTGAGTCACAGCTGTGGCAGGTGTGGCTGGCGCTGGAGCAGTGGCCTCAGAGTGTGCGGGGGTGGTACTCTGGCAGCTTCTTGATCCAGGAATTGACTTATATGGACTTTATCATTATACCAGTGTCATGATAGACAAAACAACCCAATAAACAGGAGGACTGGCCTATATTAAAAGTGACTGTGGAATGGATAAGATTTTTGGATTTTTAAAAGTAAAGGACATTTTTAATACATCTGGGGAAAAATGGAACATGGGTGTATAATAGACATAGTGTTTTAATACAGAACTTATTAAGTATTACTATATTGTCAACTGCAGTTATTAGGAATATGCTTTTGTCCTTAAGAGAGGCATACTTAAGCCTTTAGGGCTGAAGTTAAGATGTTAGTGGACTTCTTTCAGATAAAATCCAAACCATGTTCACTGACAAAACTATAGGACAAGATAGAACTGCCCCTATGGGTTTCTGAGACTAACTCTTTAAGGAAGTAGAAAGCCCCATCTTTCTCCTTGGAGTGGCTAGTGGTTTCGAATTGCTGACCTGTGTATCACAGGCCAATGCATAATTACTACTACATTACCAGATAGCCTAGGCCAAAAAGAGTATGTGTCTGATAAGAGACTGAAGGAGTATGGAGTGGCATGATGGTAGCAATTATTGTGTTAGTTTGGGTTCACTAGAGAAATAAATTCACAGATACTCGTGTATATGAAAGAGCTTTATATACAAGAGCAATTGAAATACGGGGAAAACATCCCAGCCAAGTCCATAAGTCCAATATTAATCTATATGTCCAATGCCAATGTATAAATTTCTCTTCAGACTTAGGAAACATGCAATGATTCCAAATTCAGCAAGATCACAGGCCAGTGGGTAGAAAGTCTTGTGGATCCAGTAGCGGTAGAAGCCTCTCAGTGCTGCCGTGGGTCTCCATGTGGCTCCTCCAACTCCAGGGTTCTGTCTACATCAGCATAGCTCCATCAGGCTTATCAGTAATGTTTCACAGGGAGTGAGCCTGTGTCCCACCTCCAGTGTGCTGTTTATCTCCTTAGCACCTCCAAATGAGGTAATCAAGCTGTGACCTGATTGATAGGCTAAGCTCCACCCTTCACTCTTAATAGCCTCAAATTGACAACAGATTATGTAATTACCCAATATTGTGTCTAGATGAAACTGGGCTTTTGGTTTTTCTGTAGGTTTGTAATTTTTCAAAATAAGTAGTAGGGGAAAGATTGCCCAGACAATTGCCATTTTAGCTCTAAATACTAAAAAGAACATGCAATGTTTACGTAAGCGGTGGTTTTCTTACCATCTAACCCTAAGAAATGGTGTACTATAGCTAAAAGCTGTGGAAAAGGGCACTTCAAGGAATGACCACACTCTTGAAAGCACGTGATGCTCAATCTGCACACTGAGACCATTTATTAATCTAAGCAATATTAATGTACGAGTATATCATGCATTTCATGTTTTCGTCTCTTAGGCTGTGTATGTTGTCCTAGAATAATGTCAGCATATATTTAGCAAGTGGCTGGTATATGCCAGGCACTATACTCAAAAATAACTCACTGCCACTGAGTCCATTCTGACTCATCACAATGGGCAGAGTAGAATTGCCCCTGAGGGTTTCTGTGGCAGTTACATAATTTCATTTCAACTTGTTAAATAGGTTATAGGGGTGGAGTCTAGCCTGTCAATCAGGTCATAGACAATCAAGCCTCTGTGTGGGCATGGCCTCCTGAGGAGTCTGGGAACTCCTGTCTTCCTCCCTGGAGGCGGGACACACACTCTGCTTCGTCTTCCTGCTGACAAGCCACATGGAGCTATGCTGATGGAGCCAGAGCCCTGGAGCTGGGGGAGCCACATGGAGACATGCCAGTGCTGAGATGCTTCCACTGCCACTTGATCCACAAGACTGTCCACCCATTGACCTGTGATCTTCTTGCATTCAGTATCATTGCATTTGTTGCATGAGTCTGAAGAGGAATTTATGGACTGGTATCAGACATGGGCTAATGTCGGGCTTATGGACTTGGACTGGGCTGGGATGTTTTCTTAATATTCAATTATTCTGTGTTGTCAAGCTCTTTCTTACACATATAAGAGTCTCCCTGGATTTGTTTCTCTAGTCCATCTGGACTAGGACAGTTTCCAAAGCTGTAAATCTGTATAGGAACTCAAAACCTCATCTTTCTCCTGGGGAGCTGCTGGTGGGTTCACACTGCTGATCTTGTGGTTACTAGCCCAACACATAATCCACTACTCAGCAGAGATACAGTTTGAGTGGGCCAGGACAGATGCAGTGAAGGTGGTGAAAAGTGGCCATATTTGGGGGTGTATGATAAAGGCTGAACCAGGAGGGTTTGTTGATGGGTTAGATTGGGAGTAGGAATAAAAAAGAGAAGTCAAGAATGTTCCTGGCCTGAGAAACTGGGAGGATGGAATATCTTAGGCTGCTATGGGGAAGACTGCAGGAGTTCGATATGTTAAGTCTGAAATGCCTACTAGACTTACATGTAAAGAACTTGAATATGCATCTGAAGGTTGGTGGGGGGGGGGTACAAATTTGGGAATGATCAACATATTAAAAAACAAAATCAAACCCACTCTTGGCAAGTCGATTTCAACTCATGGCAACTCCGTGGATTGCAGAGTAGAACCGCTCCGTGGGGATCTTTGGGCTTTAATGTCCACAGAAGCTGCTGTCAGGACTTCTGTAGCACTGAGAGATGAATTTGCACCACCATCCTTCAAATTAGTTCAGCACAAATGGAGCCACCCAAGGAAGCCAATAGATTGAGACGAGGGCCTAAGAGATCTTATTTCAGAGCTCTGGAGAAGAGGATTTAGCAAAAAGATTTAAACCCAGTGATGACTGTGGGAGAACCGAGGGTTGGGGAAGGGGTGGCACTAAAGCCTAGTGAAGAACGTCATGTAAGTCCACCTCGATTTTATAACAGGAAGTTTCAACTGACTTCAAAGTAGTGATAGGGACAAAAACTGGATTGGGTAGGTTTCAGTGGGAATAGGAAAAAAGAATTGGAGGTAGTGAGTTTGGACAGCTAGAGAAAACTGAATTTGAAACGTCATTTCTTCTGAAAGCTGTATGCCTTCAGAGGTACTTTGACTTCCTTTCTTAAATGAGCTATCAGGTGAGAAACCCCTGCATAAGTGTTACCCACAACCAAACCCATGGGTGTGGTTGATTCCTTCTCTTGGAGAATACATGTGTGGTTTCTGAGACTGTAAATCGTTACAGGAGCAGACGGCCTCATCTCTCTACTGTGGAGCCACTGATGGATTTGGAATGTTGCCCTTGTGGCTTGGCAGTCCAATTCTTAGCCACTAGTACCACCAGGGCTCCTGTTGGCTGACTTTATTGCCATTGCTGTCAGGGGCCTTCAAGTCAGTTCTGACTCATAGTGACCCAGTGAACAACAGAGTGCAACACTGCCCAGGCCTGTGCCATCCTCACAGTTGTTCTATGTGAGCCTATTGCTGCAGCCATTGAGTCAACCCATCTTGTCAGTGTAATAGTGATGAATTGTTACTGTCACATTCCCACAAACAGTGATTTAAGACAAGTTTATTTTTCAGTTCTGCAGGTCTGAAGTCCAATGTGGGTCTCACTGGGCTAAAATCAAGGTGCCAGCTGTCTGCATCCTTGTCTGGAGGTTTGGGGGGCAGGGAGAGGGGAGGGAGGCTCGGTTTCTCTTCCCTTTCCAGCTTCTAGAGGATGCATGTATTTCTGGGTTCATGCACCCCTTCCTCAATAGTCAATGCTAGTAACATCAGGTCAAGTCCTTTTCCCATCAATCACATAACTATCCACCACTGAAAGATATTCTCTGCTTTTAAATATTCACATGATTAAATTGGGCTCACTCAGATATTCCAAAATGATATCCTGATCTCAAATCCCTTGGCTTTAATTACATCTGCAAAATTCTTTTGGTCAAATTCCAGTGATTAGGGTTTGAATATCTTTGTGTCACAGTCAGTCCGTGGCCTTCAAACTTTTGCATCCATCCACATGCACAAGTCATTTGCCCTGTCCCAGGACCTCCCATAGTGTCAACCCTTAAGCATCTCGTCAAGTTCTCATAGGTGCTGAGTCTCATCAACGAACTAAACTAAGGCTAGGGTGCAGGGGATAATTCTGGGACAGCAATTCCTTACCATCTAGGGATCGTGAAATTAAAAAGCAAGTTATCTGCTTCCCAAAAAAAAACACCAAACAGGATAATGGTTGTGGATATTCCCATTACAAAAGAGAGGCTAAAATGGAGGGAAAAGGAATCACTGCCCCAAGCAACTTCAAAATCTATTTGGACAATTTCCATTCAATTTCAACCTCCCCCACCCCCTGACCAAAAAACCCACTACCACAGAGACAGTTGCAACTCCAGGTGACCCTACATGAGTTTACTGACCTTTACATGAGCGGGTACCTTCATCTCTCTCCCACAGAACAGCTAGTGGGTTTCAACCGTTGTCCTTGTGAATAGCAGTCTATCACTTGAAAGTGCCAGCTGGGCTAAAAATAATTGTCTGTGCCTCTTGGTTGTACTCTGTACACTAGGAATTAGGGTGTAGGCATTAAGCCATTATTCCACCTAACACTATTATATTAGTATTACTTCAATTAGTAGATTTTGTATTCTGTTTTACTAAAAGATTCATTAAAGTGGCAAAGGTGTTAAGTGGTGGGCTGTGAACCACAAGGTTGTTGATTTGAACTCATCAGCCACCCCTAGGGACGATGATGAAGCTCTCTGCAGTCTTGGAAACCTATGGGGCAGTTCTGCACTCTCCTATAGGGCTGCAATGCTTTGGAAGGAATCCATTAGATGGGAGTGAGAGAATATTCAGTAAGTAGAGGTTCTAATTTTTCTTCGGTTAAAAAAAAGTGCTCTCCCCTTTTTAGATGAAGTTCATATTCAAAAATTACTGATTTTTTTTTAATTACTGATTTTTTTGAGACCCAGCGTTACCTGGATTACGTTTCATGTAATGGGCTAAGAGTGTTAATGACTTGTTAAACTGTCGCTTTTGCCCTCCTACACTGGGCACCCCTCTCTGCCTCCCAGCAGGTGGCAGCAAATCAATAGTATAAAAACTGAAAGCCAAGCCCATGGTCCTTGACTCCATTCTCAGAGACAGTACCTTGGCGGGCAGAGTGGAACCGCTGTACAAAGCTGAGATCTTCATGGAAGCCGACTGCCGCATCTTTCTTCCACTGAGTGGCTGGTGGGTGCCGATGGCCAACCTTTTCATTAGCTGCTGAGCATTGAACCAGTGCACCACCAGGGTTCCTAAGGCTAGATAAACCAAACCCACTGCCACAGTGTTGTTTGATCCCATAGTGACTGGATAGGGCAGAATGGAATTACTCTATAATTTTCCAGACTGTACACTCTTATGAGAGCCAATGGCCACATCCTTCTCCCGCTGTATACATCCTGTAGGTTGCCATTTCTTAGCTTAAAGACAAAAAAAAAATTGCCAAGTTATGGAACTTCATATCAATTTAGCTAGTTGGGAAGGTGTATTTAATTGGAGGTACTACATTTTATTGTGTAGTTGTATTGATACTGGTTTTCATTGCTTGTTTCTCATCACTAGTCCATTTGTATGCTATTTTTCTAGCTTCCAACAACTCAGCAATGCTCATATTACCTCCAGAGATAAACGCACACTCTCCACAGCAATTAGTTTGTTCATAACCATCAAAAAGTGTGTACAAAACTGTGCCTGGATACCTAACACTTTGCTCACCTTTTGATAGCTTCAACTTTCCACGCCACATCTTCTAAATGCTGCTAAATTATAAACTCACTACCATCAAGTCGATTCTAACTCATGGCACCCTGCATAGGGTTTCTGAGGCTGTAAGTAGTCACAGGAGCAGAGCACCTCATCTTTGTCCTGGGCAGCAGCTGGTGGGTTTTAATTGCTTACCTCACAGCTAGCAGCCCAAAGGGTAGCCCACGATTTTACAGGGACTCCTAAAACACTTTATGTGAATTACTGCTAACTGTGTAATATAAGCTATCACTCCAGCAATTGGGACAGGTGATACTTTCAAAGGGTTATTTTTTAATTCTCTATTTGATAGAATTACACACAACAGATGAAATGAGACTGATCAAATGATGGTTGCAGGCTAGATGAACCTTGGAGTCCTTGGGTTGCACACATGATTAAGCACTCAACTGCTAACTGGAACACTGGCACTCTGAGCACACCCAGAGGCACTCAGAAGACAGGTCTGGCGATCTGCTGCTGAAATTTTGCAGCCTCAAAAGCCCTGTGGAGCAGTCTCCCTCCCCTCGCACAGGGTTGCCATGTGCTGAAATCATCTTGATAGTAACTAACAACCACAAGGCCAGTGTTGCTGCGAGTTCCTGGTAGAGTGCATTGTTTGAAATTGAGTAAAAAAAATGGAAATTTGACATCTACCTCACTTCCATATTTGCATTTTGTAGAAAAAGAGGCTAGTTGTTTTTAAGGCTTTTTGGCTTTAAGTGAAGAGCTTTAGCTATGTCCTCTTAGTCTAATGTATTTGTTTAGTTGTTTGTTTGTTTTAAGATTTTACCCTCTTGATCTGAATAGCTTGGCTTCTGAAAGATAGATGTGGCATTTACTTAATCACCTGTCAACTTGTGAAGGGGTGGAGGCTAGCCTGTCAATCAGGTCTCATCTTGATGACCTCATTTGGAGGCACTAAGGAGATAAATAGCTCACTGGAGGCAAAAGCTGCTCTCTGCTTCATCTTCCTGTGGATAAGACACAGGGAGCTATGTTAGAGCCCTGGAGCTGGAGGAGCCACATGAAGACTCACACCAGTGCTGAGATGCTTATATCACTATTGGATCCACAAGACTTTCTACCCACTGTCTTCTGATCTTGTATTCAGTGTCATCTCATGTGTTTCATGAATCTGAAGAGGAATTTGTAGATTAGTATCAGACATATGGGATACCAATAACATTGTGAAGTAGTGAAAGTGAAGTGGGGTAGATGTGAGGTAGATGTCAAATTTCCATTTTCTTCACGAAATTTCAAACTGCATTCTACCAAGTCCATACTATTGGACTATGGACTTGATCTGAACTGGGCTGGGATGTTTTCTCAATATTCAATTGCTCTTGTATATAAAGTTCTTTCTTATACATATATGAGTTTCCCTGGTTTTGTTTCTCTAGTCAACCCAGACTAACACATATGATTATGAAAAAAATTAATCTTTTCCACTTAATGTTTTGAGGAGGTATCTAAATCACTGGAGCATGAAACAAACATAAGCAAACCTGAAACCATAATATGGTTACCCTGCACATTGATATGTATTTTATCAATCATGTGTATTTCCCTGGTGGCATAGTGGTTATGAGTTGGGATGCTAACCTCAAGGTCAGCAATTTGAAACCACCAGCCACTTCTCAGGAGAAACACAGGGCTTTCTACTCCAGTCAAGAGTTACAGTCTCAGAAACCTACAAGGGCAGTTCTACCCTGTCCTATAGGATCACTATGAATCAGTACCAACTCAATGGCAGTGAGTTTGGTTTTGGACATGCATTTCATACTTTATTTCAGAATTGAGTGGGCACTTTTAAAAAAGAATATCTAACAACAGTTTTAAATTAAAGTTCTCAGAATAGTCTTGAAAACTACCGAGTGCCTTCAACCCAGATTCCCCAGTTACAGCACATTAGCTCCTTCTGTAGTTACCACTGTCATTAGCATGTTTTGAGACCAAGCAGACATGTTGACCCTTCTCCCCTAAATGATTGACGTGTTTGCCAAAATAAAGACACTGTTTACATAATGGCATGCTACCTTCCCGATGAGCATTGCTACCCTGCCACCTTACAGTCCATGGGTATACTTTGCCAGCTGTCCTTGCAATGTCCTTTTCTCTCTGGATAGCATCCAGGTCTTTGGCACTGGGTTCAGTTATCATGTCTTCTCATACCCTTTCAACTTGAGCTGTATATTAGCCTTTTCTCGTCTTTCATGCCCTTGAAAGTTTCACAGAGAATAGGCTTTCAGTACCTTGGTTGACTTCCACCCTGGGTCTGCCTGGTGTTTCCTCATGACCAGCCTTAAGTAATGCGCTCTTAACAAGAATGAGTGCCACACAAAGAGGCTGTATTCACACCGCTCTATCACATCTCAGCTCACTTCCATGGACTTGTTTCCCCATCATAGCCACCCCATAGGACAAAGTAAAACTGCCCCTGGGGATTCTGAGACTCTTAATAACTCTTACAGGAACTGAAAAAGCCTCATCTTTCTCCTTCAAAGTGGCTGGTGATTTTGAACTGCTGACCTTGCAGTTAGTAGCCTAACACTATGCTTGCAGGGCTCCTTTTTGCATCACACCTAGAGTCACATAATATATCACTGGGATACTAACCTTGGTCACCCGATCATGTTTGTATCTACCAGATTTCTCCTCCGTAAATCCCACTATCTTTCCCTTTGTATAATTGATTAGTATTTGGGGAGGAAAGCCTTCTGAGATTACATTCATACCCTGCTTATCAAACTTCTATCCATCAGCCATTGTTGGCAACCTTTATGATGGGTGCTAAATGGTGATTGTGTTGGCATCGTTTCTTCTATCTATAGAAGCAAGAGCTTTCTTTGCTCCCCCAATTAAATATGTAATCATTTATTTACTCATATAATACTAATGGAGACTAATGGATTCTGGTTTCTTTCAGTGGGTTGTAACTCATTATTTTCATTGTTTATTTTGATGTTTGATTTGTACCTCCCTTTGACCATGGGTGACCCTGCTGGCATTTGAAATACTAGTGGCGTAGCTTACAGCAACACAGAAGTCACGAGAGTACTTCAAACTGAGGGGTGAATTGTGGAATGTGATAATAGATTTATTTATTTATATAAATGGAATCTGTTTGTGAAAATTTTCCTTTGTGTTTCATGCTCTAGTTCAGTGATTCTCAGACAAAGGCAAGTTTGTCCTCAAAAGACCGTTGATAAAATCTGAACATAGTTTTGGTTGTCACAATTTGGAGCTGGGGGTGCTATAGGCATCTAGTGACTAAAGGCTGGGATGCTGCTAAGCATTCCATGGTCCACGAGATCCACGCCGCTTGACCCCACAGCATCATTTGTTAACAGTACTGAAGTCGAGCAACCCTCATTTAGACCAGAGTTGAGCACACTGCAGCTCTGGGGGTAAGGCCAGCCCGGTGACTGTTTTTACACAGATTAAGCCCTAAAATGGGCTTGTACATTTTTAAATAACTGAAAAAAAGAAAATGAAGACTAATTTATTATGGCACATGAACATTACCATATATCCTCGTGTATAAGCCAAGGTTTTCAGCACATTTTTAATTCCGTTTTTGTGGTACAATTAGGTGCCTTGGCTAATACTTGAGTATATAGGGTATATGCAATTCAAATTTTAGTGCCCTACGGCTCCGCATACTTTCTCTTTGGACCTTCGCAGAAAGTGTTTTTGACACCAGGTTCAGCTAAATAAGTGATGCACAACTTCTGTACGTGGCCAATTTTTATTCTTTTATGTTTACATGTACACCCAGTCCTGAATGCCCTAAACATGCAAGCTCATTCTTTCCATTCAAATTTTCCTCCTCTTCCTTTGCCATGAGATTAGTTTATATTGTTTTCACTTGGATTTATCCTGGTCATTTCTGCCAGCAACTTTCCACGTATCGCATTGATTGATTCGTGTGTATTTATTTATGTTGTTGTTAGGGGCCATCGAGTTGGTTCTGACCCACAGTGACTCTGCACAACAGAACGAAACACTGCCTGGTCCTGTGCCATGCTCACAATTGTTCCTCTCCTTCAACCCATAGTTGCAGCCATTGTGTCATTCCATCTCATTGGGGGCCTGTTTATTAATAGGAGTAATGAGTAGTGTAAAAATTAAGACATTATTATAAACCAATGTGAAAACTAAACATTAAATATACCTTCACGGTTAAAGGGAGAAATAGGTAGTGTGCAACTACACTGTATACATAAATTACACTTCACACTTGCAATATTGAAGGACTCAATGTTTTCAACCGACTTAATGGCTCCTAACAACAACAAAAAGCGCAGCTCTTTGCCTGGTTAGATTCTAAGAAACCAGACTATGTCCTCGAACAAGGCCCCAGAATATTACAGGGATACGAATATAATTTTAAAAACATTTGGCAGCCAATTCAAGGAAAATGTTCAATTCTGCCAGCCAATCAAAAATTGTAAGACATGCAAATAATGATTAAAATATAAGCCACAATGAAGAGAAAAATTAATCAGTGGAAACTGACTACACCAAAACACATTGTAATCATATTTCTCAGAGCAGTGAAAAAGAAGAATTTTTAAAGTAATCAGAAAACAAAAGATAACATTTGGAGGAACAAAGAAAAGAGGGATAGTTGATTTCTCATTTGTAACAAGGCAGTTTGAAAGAGAGGTGATGATTGGGTACTTGGAATATAGACACCTCCTTAATGGACTGACAAAAACAAACTGTCCATCTAGAATGCTCCACCAAGTGAAATAAACTAAGCCAAACCAAACTCACTGCCATGGAGTTGATTCTGACTTATTGTGACCCTATAGGACAGGGTAGAATTGCCCCTGTGGGTTTCTGAGACTGTAACTCTTGTTTTGTGGGGTTTTGTTGTTGTTGTTTTTTTTTTAAAGGTAACTCTTCACAGGAGGTGGAAAGCCTTGTCTTTCTCCTGAGTAGCAGCTGATGGTTTGAACTGCTGTCCAATGCATAACCACTACGCTGCCAGTGAAATAGATGGTTCAAAAGCAAAACAACTTTTTCAGATGTATATAAATCTAAAAGTAAGCATTTATATAAATCTGAAAGGATGCTTCCCCAACAGAACCGCTCTACAAGAAATGTTAAATGAAGTTCTTCAGGCACAAGGAAACCAATACCATACTGAAAAATAAATCTATTAATCCTCTCCAATGGTGAACCCCAGAACAGATAACTGGCAAATATCCAAAGATCTTATTTCTTTTTATTTATATTCCTGTATAAAAACACTTGATTATTTAAGCAAAAATAATAGCAAATAATAAGAAAAAATTCTACCATTTTTGCGGGAATGGTGAGAGAGTGTTGCATGTACTTTGGAGGTGCTATCTGGAGAGGCTAGTCCTTGGCAAAGGACATCATGCTTGGTAAAGCAGAAGGACAGAGGAAAAAGAGAAAGACCTTCCATGAGATGGATTGACACAGTGGCTGTAACAATGGGCTCAAATGTAGCAACTACTGTGTGGACAATGATTTAATTTGAGTTGAAAAGACTGGAAGGCAGCTAACAACAGCTCTTTAGTTTCTATCACATATAAGCAAATTGATGGCAGCAGTAGCAGGAAAGGCTGTGAGGAAGAATGTATGGTTTAAAACTCTATGTGAAGTGGTTAATAGGAGCCTGAAGGTAGCTTCAGATAAGTTAAGTAGGTATGTTACAAACACCTAAACAGCCAATGAAACAACCAGAGAACAATTGCAAAGAAGCCAAGAAGAGGTAAAAAAAAAAAAAAGCCATAAAAATTCAATTAACCCCAAAGAAATCCAGAAGAGGGGAACAAAGAACAATGGGGATAAATAAAAAGCAAATATTAGAATAATGCATTTAAGCCGAATGATATAAATAATCACATTAAACGTAAATATCTATATACCCAAATTAAAGGAGCCCTGATGGCATTGTGGCTATGTGTTGAGCTGCTAACCACAAGATCAGCAGTTTGAAACTGAGCCACTCCATGAGAAGAAAACAAGGCTTTCTACAATTGTAAAGAGTTACAGTCTCAGAAACCTACGGGAGCAACTTTACACTGTTGGATAGGGCTGATTGATTGGATGGCAGTGAGTTTAAGTTTTGAATTGACCCTATTAAAAGGCAAAAATTGTCTGATTGGATTAAAAAAGGAAGACTCAACTGCATGCTGCCTAAAATGTACACACACAGTGTGTTAGTGTTCTCTAGAGAAATAAAACCAGGACACCTATGAATTTTTATAGATGATAGATAGATAGATAGAGCGAGCACAAAGGAATATAATAGCTAATTAGTCCACACAGCAGTACAGAGAGGTAGGTTCAACTCACTTCTGTGGAACAGTTAATATTCTGGAAGTCCTTCAACTCACGAGGGCTGCTGGGTTCAAGGGTCAAGGAAGCAAACAGCTGAGTCTTCTCTAGAGCAACCCAGGCATCCGGCCACAGGCAGCAGGGCAGGTCACCAACAGTCAGCAGCTAAGGAACTTAGTGAAGCAGGCCGGATGGGCTATCGAAATCAAGCAAAGCCAGACGACAGGACCTGATAACCTCAAGCTCAAGCATTGTATACACTAGCAGCATTGGAGAATTAGGTCTCGAAGGAACCTCAAGCTCTAGTGACAAGATCCATGGGTTGGCTGTCCCCCCAAGTCGTGTAGCTCACAAGTTGAGGCAGAGAACTAGCTAAAGCAGCTATGCGCTGATCTGATCAGCAGAGAGCAAGAGAGAGAGAGGGATGGGGCTTGCCAAGCCATTTATCTCTACCCTCCAATCAAAGTGCAACCTTAATCCCACATGTTCCTATAAACCTACCTATCACAGTAAATTCATAAACATAAATAAATTAAAAGTAAAAGAATGAAAAAAAGTCACATGGGGGGACTTAAAAAAATTTATGGAAAAATTCTATTCCTTTAATTCCATTTTCTCACGCGCCTTTTGGAAAACTTGCTGTCACTAACGCAAAGAAAGCTGCTGTGGTTGTGCTAATATTAGTGTGGGCTTCAGACAAAGGAGTTGTTCTCAGGAAGAAAGAAGTCCATTTCATAAAGATAAACGGGTCCATTTAGCAAGAGAACCTAACAAGCCGGCATGCTTGTGCGCCTAATAAGCAGCACTTCAACATATATAAAGCCAAACTGATGGGACTGCGTGGAGAAATGAACCGTCACAATTTTTGTTGAACACTTTAATTCTTCTCAATAGGTGATGAAACAACCTGACAGAAAAATTAGACAGAATACAGACAACTTTAAATGTAGTATCAACTGTTTGGGATTGAATTATATCCCCCCAAAATGTTGTAAATGTTAAACACATATAAGGGGACAGGACTATCTCGGTTATGGCAATAAGACCATTTTAGTGCCGTGTGTGGATCTCTGCAATATAAAATGGGCCCGTTAGACACTGAGTTGCAAACACAGAGGGGAAGTTACACGCCACATGAAGACCACCGAAGAATGGAGGAGTACAAACTGAGACAAGCTGACAGGGAGAACCTTCTCGTGTAGTGAGTGCCCTAAACTTGGACTTCCAGCCTCCCGTGCTGTTAGAAAACACATTTCTGTTTGTGAAAGCCACCCATGTGTGGCATTTCTGTGCTAGCAGCTCGAAGAAATGCAGGCGCCAACTCCCCAAACCTGGTGACATTTACAGAGCACTCCACCCAACAACAGCGAAGTGCACATTCTTTTCAAAAGCGCACAGAGCGCTTCCCCAGATACACTATTATGATCTATAAAACAAGTCTCAATTAATTTAAAAGAATTCAAGCCATGTAAAATAGATCCTTTGACCACAATGAAATTAAAATAGAAATGAGTAATAAGAAGATCTCTGGACAATCCCCAAATCCCAGCAATCAAACCCATAGATTTTCCAAACTACCAGTCTCGAACGTTCAGTCTGACACTGAAGACATTTTTCCTTTGTGTACATTGGTTGATTCACATGGAAACTGCTTGTGGATGCCTGCCTTCCTTTCTCCGGCCTTCTAACCACGTGCACTAGCCTGGCAATGCCTGAGACTGGGGTATGCTGGGATCAACTGCAGGCGGCCTCCATAGACTTGAAGATTGTACTTACACAGAATTACAACGTGTTTAACATTCATTAAATTATGCCCACATCTTGCTTCCTTCACAGTTTGAAAACATTGATTCAAAAAATCTGAGAGCAAGACAGTGGGTGTAGTTGACAAAATAGAAAAATCTGTTTCTAGACAGCTTTTGATGAATTTAATAAGTAGATAATGAACATGGGCTATATTTGCATAATGGCATAACAAATATTCCCTGAACAATGCTGGCTATCTGAGGGATGCCACAGTTGGGACACTGAATATATGATTCTGGCATTGGTAAGCTTGCCCATGCTTTCTGCATAGTGAGGACTTACGGTCTAAAAGAGTGCATTCTTCCACACTCATTTGTTCCAAATCTCTTTTCTATCGCAATATTCTCCAAGAATAATTAAAATGAAAATTTACAATAGGAAACTTTAAACGCCCAGGTTTTTCCTGTACGTTATCTCTTTCGAAGTTGTTTCCATTGTAAACTGCTCTCTAACAGGACCTCTGAGAGCCTTTCGGACTGTGAGTCATGTGCGGTATTGCACGGGTTTCTTTCACCGTGAAGGAAACGGCTTGTAAGTTACTCCATCATTATTTATTTTGACCACCAATTTTGGTACACTTAACCAGGTCATGCTTCTGTCTGTCTGTCTTCTTGAACCCAACTTGTATGCCACAAAAGAGTCCAAATCCATTTCTGTTTTACTTTTCCTCCTTTCAGAGCCACTCAGACCAATGTTTAGATGTGACGGGTAAGGATTTTGAAGGTTTTTTAAGGCTGTGATCGCTCTTTAAAAATTTAATTCATTCTCGCTTTTATTTATACATACACGTTTCTCCCCTTTTTATTTGCGGGAATATAATAGTCACACACACACACACACACCTCATAGCCTATGCTTTGGCACAGCCCATTAATTGAATCAATAACAAACCCAAACAAACAGACTCACTACCATGGTGGCCATTCAGACTCAGGGAGCCCTGGGGTATAGGATATGTGTTAGGATGCTAATGCCAAGGCCAGCAGTTTGAAACCACCAGCTGCTCCAAGAGCGAAACATTAGGTGTTCTACTCTTGTAAAGAGTTGCAGTCTCAGAAATCCACAGGGGCACTTCTACCCTGCCCTACAGAGTTGTCATGAAGTCAGTAGCAGTATCATTAAACCTCTGTAGATGGGGTTCTTTTTTGTTTCTTTATTATTATTATTATTTTGTTTCCCTACCCTTGCTTCTTCCATAGTTTCCTGTCCCTTCCTTTACCCCCAACCGTAACACCACCACCCTCCGGGACCTCCTTGCAGTCATTAAAGTCTTATTCTTCGGTGTTTTCTTTTCCTTTATAAAGATAGTATCATTAAAAAATTATCTTTCTGAGCTTGACTTTGTTAAGCATAATATTCTTTAATTTTATCCATCTTAAGGTATTTAACAAACTTGCCATTGCTTTTAAGGATGCATAATATCTCACTGTATGAATGCACCAGTTTGCTTATCCATTCCTGTATACTCAGAGGATTTTCTGTTTGCTTGATTGTTTGTTTTTTTACTCTTTCCATCTTTTTGCTACAATAGACATTCCTGCAATATGTAGGTTTGTGTTGTGTGCTTTATTTCTTTAGAGTATCTACCAAGTAGAAAGATTGCAGGATCATAGGTCTTTCTATTGCATCTGTTTAAAGAAACACTACTGATTTCCATAATATTTGTGTCATTTCTACAATTCCACCAGCAATGTATGAGCATTCCAGTCTCCACATTCTCTCCAGCATTTATTCTTTTCTGTTTTATTGAATTTTGCTAAGAGTGTCCGTGTGAGGCGGTATCTCATTTTTTTAAATTGTTTTTATCTTGTTAATGAATGCAAATATTTCTACTTGATTGTTGGTAATCTGGATGTCATCTTTAGTAAATTGTCTGTCTTGTGCCCCTTTTTCACTAGCCTATTTGTACTTTTCTGATTAAAGTGTCATAGTTTTCAATAGATTTTTAAAAAATGACTATCTGATATACCTTTGCTAAATATTTTTTGCCAATCGGTGGATTCTTTTTCAATTCTTTAGATGAAGTCTTTAGATGTGCATCCATGTCAGACTTTTAGAATGTTCTAGTTCTCTATTTTGCAGTCTACAGGGTGGGTGTCTTTTCATTGTATTTCCCCCCTATTTTTCATTGATGATATTTATGGATCTAGGGTTTATATTTAACCTGATCATTTCCAACGTTCACTTTGTAAATCAATTGTAGAAGATCTCTCTTCCCAGAAATTTCTCTTCTCTTTTGTTGTTGCTAGGTGCTACTGAGTCTGTCCCTACCCAAAGTGACCTTACACACAACAGAACAAAACACTGCCTAGTCCCGCACCATCCTCATGCTCGTTCCCATGCTGGTGCCCATTGTTGCAGCCACCGAGTCAATCCATCTCATTGAGGGCCTACCTCTCTTTTCACTGTCCCTCCACTGTACCAAGCAAAATGTCCTTTGCCAAGGACTGGTCCCTCCTGTCAACATGTCCCAAGTATGGAAGATGAAGCCTCTCCATCCAACCCTCTAAGGAGCACTCTGGCTGTACGCTGACTGTACTTCTTCCAAAACAGACTTGTTTGCCTTTTTGACAGCCTGTGGTACTTTTAATATTTTTCTCCACCACTACCATCCAAATGCGTCAGTTCTGTCTTTCTTATTCAACATCAAACTTTCACATGCATATGAGGCAATTAAAAATACCATGGCTTGGTTCAAGTACACTTTAGCTCTCAAAGTAACATCCTTGAATAGTCTTGTGCAGCAGATTTTCACAGGGCACTGCATCTTTTTTTTAAAAAAGATTTATTGGCATATAATCCACACATCATAAAATCCAGTAGTTCAATCATATTAAAATGGATTGTACAATCATCTTCCACAATCAATTTTAGAAAAATTTCTTCTTTCTTGTACTCACTGTTATCAGCTCCCCATTTTCCCCCAACCTCCTCCTGCCATGACCCCAAGAAACCATCAATGCAGTTATGGTCTCTATAGCTTTACCCATCTGGTCCTTTGACCTCTTGACTGCTGCATCCATTAGGATTGATTGTTGACCCGAACAAGACGAAATTTTGGACAACATCAGCCTTTTCTCCATGTATCATGATGTTATTGAATGGCCCAGTTGTGAGGCTTTTGATCTTGACATTGGGTTGTAATCAATACTGAAGGCTGCAATACTTGATCTTCAACAGCAAGTGCTTCAAGTCCTCCTCACTTTTAGGTATGTCAGCTACATATTGCAAGTTGTTAATAAGCCTTCCTCCTAACCTGTGCCACACGCTTCGTCATATAACCCAGCTTCTCTTATGACTTGCTCAGCATACCGATTGAAAAAGTATGGTGAGAAGAGACAACCCTGACACACACCTCTTCTGAATTTAAACCATTCAGTATTTTTTGTTCCATTTGCATAACTGCTTCCTGATTCATGTGTGAGCCCTGCTTGAGCACAATGAGGTATTCTAGAATTCCCATTCTTCTCAAGGATGTTGAGATAGTTTATTGTGCCAGCCTGGCCAGTAAACACAAGTGGGATTAATTGAAGGGCGGAGAGATAAATGGCTCAGTGAGCCTCGCCTTTCTTGTCTCTCACTCTTTAATCATCGGACCAGTGTGTGGCTGCCTTGCTTGTTCTGTGCCTCAATTTACATCAGTTTACATGGTACACTACCTGTGGGACGCCTAGCCTGTTTACTGTGTTGCTGTAAGTTGAGGTCCCTTTAAGGCCACACGGTTGGAATTTCCATCTCTGGAGCTGGGGACTGACAGTTGGTGACCTGGCTGACAGTTGGTGACCTGCCTTGCTGTTTGCTGCCTGTGCTGGGATAGCCTAAATGTCTCTACAGAGGACTACATGGCGGCTCAAGACTTGAAGGACTGCCAGTGTCTCACAACTCTCTCACGGGAATGAGTTGCACTGAGCCATTTGTACTGCTTTATAATTTAACTGTTCATTTCTTGTATTATATATCTATCTTTATATAATTTAACAGTTTGTTTCTTGTGTTATCTAGCTATCTATTTTTATAAATATATATACAAAATTATCAGCAATCTGGTTTTATCTCTCTAGAGAACCCTGTCTGATACAGATGTCCATAGTTTCTTACGATGTACACATATGAGGGTGTCCACACATTGAAAGAGTGGCGGTCTCAGAACCCCACTGACAGTGCTACTCTTTCCTATAGGGTTGCTATGAGTTGAAATAGACTCTATGGCAGTGAGGGTTTTTGTTGTTGTTACGTAGTCTAATGTCTTGGCATAGTCACCAAAACCAAAGTAACCATCGTTTTGTATATTCTCTTCTTTCAGCCAAGATTAATCTGATATCAGCAGTGATATCTCTTAAAAATATAGAATTAAAATAAATGCTTTTTCAATGCCCATGTTTCGCAGTCTTACACTTCCTCCTACTACTGACCATTTTGAAAAACGTTCTTCCATTTTGGCATACTTTTCTAAATTTTCAGGCAAAGTCTTCTTTTCTGGTAGTCATTCTATTCTGGGATCGAACATAAATGAAAAACCAAATGTTAGCATTTGTTTAAAAACTCATCCACCATAGCTGATGTTATTGAACTATGTGAAGGACATTGTGCTATTATCATAACATTGTTTCTTTCATCCTTCCTATGAGGTTGATGATTTTGGTATCCCCATTTCATTTCATTTCTGAGGAAATTAAAGCATAGGGGATCGATAAACATGCCCAAAGTCACAGGACAGTAAGGGGAAAAGCCAGGCTTTGAGCACAGGTCATTGACTCCAGAGTCCCCATAGTAATCATTGGCTTTTACTACTTCCTGTTTTGCTCTACACTTACAGAAGTAGCAGGATTGCTTCAGGTCTCTCAACCTCTGATTCTCCGGCTTCCTTGTTAACGCCATAGAATGCGCTATAATGGCACCAGGTCTTACATGCGCTGCATAATTTCACCACATGATGGTGCCAACGAGGTGAGAAGGGATGTGCTACTAGTATTTGGCTTTAGGCTCCGATTAAATATGAATGTCAACTGATTTTAACTGTATAAACACGTAAGAAATAAAAAATAAGCAATCATAAAGAATGATAGTAGACAGCGTCCTTTAGAAGCACGAGGAATGAAATGCAAAAAAGTGGTCAGTGACTCATAAAAGTTAAAAATAAAGATAAAAGATGAGCCTGTGTATTCATAAAGAAGTATGTGGGACAGATGTCAGAGACTTCCCAGAGGAAGGAAAACACCAAAGGAAATGAATTAAATGAGAGCAGGTGACTGAAAAAAAAAGAGAGGGAGGGAGACCAGCTGTATAACGATATAGCTCCCGGGTCAGCTGGACAACTGTTCCAGTAAAATTCCACAGCGAAACCCACAAGTCAGCAAAATCCAGTCGCTGGAAGTTTTAGAGAATCTTTTAATAGACCTCACTGCATCCTTTCTAATGAAGATAGGCATTATTTACTTATTTTTCTTCCATATCAAGGGTGGAACCTACCTTGGAGGGCAGAAGCATCCTTTTTTGAGAAATGTATTAACAAGAATAACAAGAATCAACATCCTGTTGTTACCTGATTCTAAGAGTGTTCCTGGGACCAGCAGCAGCAGCCCTAGACCCCGTCAGAAATGCAAACGATTTGGCCACAGCCCCGATTATGGAATCAGAATTGCTCAGAACAGGCCCTCTTGCACTTCTGATGCCTCTGAAAAGTCAAGGTTGGCAGTTACTTAAAAAAAATGAAATTCATCAAAGCCTTATTTGTCATTCAAAACACTGGAAATCATAGTCTAATATATTATCTGTTATCCAGACAATTAAATGTTATCTGCTATTGAGATAGTTCAACAGGATACTGGCAGAAAGTATCATGATACTGGCAGAAGGATCAGGTCTATTCTGCACTAGTGAAAAAGATGATATAAAATAAATCTTGATGATGTAAAAATAACTTTAGAAAAAATAAATTGCCAGGAGGAAGCAAGTAAAACTAGTTAACCGTGATTGAGGAGATTATAAACCAAAAAAACAAACAAACACCCCTACCAAAAAACCAGTTGCCATTGACTTGATCCCACTCCTGACCACCCTGTATATGCAGAGTAGAATTAACTGCTCCACAGGGTCTTCAAGGTTGTGACTTTGGGGATGTAGGTTGCCAGACCTTTCTTTGGAAGCCCATCTGGGTGGGTTAAAACCACTCACCTTTTAGTTAGCAGTCTCGCACTTCCAATTGCACCCCCCCCCAGGGACTCCTGATGAAGCGTTTGCTCCTTTATATTATTTATATTACAGTTTTCACATTTTCCCTGAGGACTTAGTTTATTTCTATAATAAAAAAGATAAAACTAATCTTATAAAATAATTGAAAAAGGAAGAGAAAAAAAGAGACTTTTAATGACAATGTATTATAGCCCAGCCACACCCACCCACACCTAAATATATGGACATTAGGGTAGGGGGTGGGGGCTGGAGTGGAAATCCAAAATTTTTCAGGAAAATACTTTTCTTTGTGTTACTTCCTGAAGAGATGAGGCAGAGACAAACCATCCTGGCAGTTGGTAGGCATCCAGTGGTGAAAAGGACACAAGTCATAAAAATTGGACAGTGAGATAAAATAATCTTGTTAGTACAGTAATCACATGCTTTGTATTCTATCATAATGTAGATATACTGTCTTTGAGTTTAGAAAAGAATATCTCGAGGCATGTTGCCAGTAAGCTTGTTATTTTCACTTGTATGATTTGAGTTAATGACCTGAAAAATCAAATAGCCACCCCATCCCTTGCAAAAATAAAAAGCCTAATAAGGCTATACTTTAAAAGATTATATAGCTATCTTCATCACCAAACACCTTCCGGAAGTGGTTTCCTGGGACTGAAGACTTAGGACCAAAGTCTCATGGGACAATTTGGTCAAATGGCATGTGGTAGTTACAGAATCTGGTGTCAATTTGGGACTTGATAGGATTAAGAGTGAAGGGGTAGAGTCTAGTCTGTCAATCAGATCATAGCCAATGAGGCCTCTGTGTGGGCATGGCCTTCTGAGAATTCTAGGAATTTCTGGATTTCTTCCTTGGAGGTGGGAGACAGACTCTTCTTCTTCGGCTCACTCCCTGAGAGATGCTCGACTGACAAGACACAAGTCACTACACTGATAGACCTCATACCCTGGGGACTGGAGTAGCCACGTGGAGACCCTGCCAGCGCTGAGATGCTTCTACCGGCACTGGATCCACAAGACTTTGCACCCACTGGCCTGTGATTTTCCTGCATTTGACATCATTGCATGTGTTTCATGAGTCTAAAGATGACTTTATAGATTGGTATCGGACATATGGGCTAATAGCAGACTTATGGACTTGATCTGGATTGGGCTGGAATGCTTTCTCAATATTCAATTGCTCTTGTATATAAAGCTCTCTCCTATACACATGATTGTCTACGAATTTGTTTTTCTAATCTACTCAGACTAACACATGGCATAATATAGTTAGCTCATAAAGTCTCTGGTTTACATCCTACTTCAGTGAGTAGTGTCTGGAACTTTAAAAGGTCACCATTTTAGCTAAATAACAGATGACTCACAAAATGAAGAATACCATCTGTTAGTACTCTATTTCTTTAAAATATCATCTATGTGAAATCCAAGGTCAATGATTACTTTAAAACAAAAATTAAAAAGTAAAGGAGCGGGGAAATTCAGTTAATGTAAGTGGACCTATTGTTCCGAGTCATAACGACTTTGTACAACAAGCCGAAACCTGGCCTGGTCCCGCGCCAGCCTCTCAATCGTTCTTATATTTGAGCCCATTGTTGCAGCCACTGTGTCAATCCATCTTGTTTGAAGGTATTCCTCTTTTTTGCTGCCCCTCTATATTACCAAGCCTGATGTCCTTCTCCAGAGACTGGTCTCTTATGACAACATATCCAAAGTATGAGAGAAGTCTCGCCATCCTTGCCACCAAGGAGCATTCTAGCTAGACTTTTTTCCAGATAGATCTGTGTGTCCTGTTGGCAGTCATGGTACTTGCAAGAGTCTTCCCCAGCACCACAATTCAAATGCATCATTCTTCTTCAGTCTTGCTTATTCAATGCTAACGTTCACATGCATACGAGGCGATTGAAAATACCATAACTTGGCTCAGGCACACGTTAGTCTTCCAAGTAACATTCCTACTTTTCAGCACTTTAAAGAGGGGCAGTGTAGTGGTTCTCCACTGGGCCGCAATCCACATGGTCAGCAGTTGGACACCACCATCAGTTCCACAGGAGAAAGACTGGACTTTGTACTCCCCTAAACAATCGCAGTCTTAGAATTCCACAGGGGGTCGCTCTGACTCGGCACTGACTTGATGGCAGTGAGAGTGGTTTTTGGTTTTGTGCAGCATTGTTTGCTCTCTTGTCTGCTGCATCCATGAGCACTGATGAGCAAGGCGAAATCATTGACAACTTCAACCTTTTCTGTACTTAGCATGATGTTACCTATTGGTCCAGTTGTGAGGACTTTGGTTATCTTTACATTGACATGTAATCCATACTGAAACCTGAAATCCTGGAGCTTTAAGCCCTCACTTTCTGCAAACATGTTGCGGGAGGTTGTTGAAAGTGAGGAGATGGAACTTCCAAAACTAAAATAATGAAATGTTCACACATTGTGACAAATGTAATCCATATCAATGAACAATTCATAGATAAATTGTTGAATGGCAACTTAAATGCATGTGTAAATCTTCACTAAAAAGACAATATCATTTTTAAAAACCTGTTATATATCTTTCATCTATTGATTGCTCTATCATCTATCTATTGATCCCTATACCTATCTATTTATCTATCTTTAGGTCTACTTGTTAGACTTCCAAATATTTTTTTAAAATATGTATAAAATATATGTCAACACTGATAATATATTAAGCTACAACAACTCATAAAATTAAAAAAATAGAATAAGACATTCTCTAAAAATAAAGTACAACAAAATAAGTAGCAAATAATTAAGAAAGGGGGTAAAAAGCAGCCATTAAAAAATGAGAAGGAAATCATCCCCATTAAATATTGGGACAAAAAGGAAGTAAAAATACAATTATAAATCCTTTTAAAAATAATAAAACAAAAAGGATGCACCCAGAATGAAACAAAAGTAATTTCATCCCTCCCTAAGCCCTATATACTCTTGCCTCTCTACCCCTGTCTATCTCAGCTGGGGCAGGTAGGTCCAGAACTCTCCAAGCTCACGCCATTTCTTCCCTATTGACTCTGTTTACCTTTGTCTCACTCAGTGTACAAAAGTGAGTTCTCGGTAGCTTAGATAGGGATGGAAGCCTTAAGAACTTGAGCCATGCAGGTCTGATGAGTGTAATGTGTCAATACCTCAATGACACGTGTCACATGCCAAGAACAAGCTCCCTTGAATGGAGTTTCTGATAGAAGTCCGGAAGACATAAGGAACAACAGGAAACAAAGTCCAAAGGGATTGAATGCTGAAGAGGGAATTCAATCAATGGAAGCCATTGTTTCGCTGAGGGAAAACTGAATATCAGAGAAAGATAAACAACTCTATCAGCATGAGACCAAAACTCAAACTCAATGACATTGAGTCAATTGTGACTCATAGTGACCTATACACAAGAAGTACCTTCTTATTCTTATGGTACTGCATGGGCCAGGCTTGACCACAAACACCATCATGATCTTATCAACCACAGAGTGTGCACTCCCATCTGTCCATTTGAATCACCTTTCCTCACATTAGAAAGTTATATACACACCCTTCTTTGGCATTTTTGGGGGTGGGCCGGCAGGTCATGTTCTTCAAAAATCCCTTCTTTCTCTGCTGTTTCACACCAAATCAAAGTCCTCAAGTGCTTTTAAATCTAAGTAATCCCAGAGGTATACTTTCAAATGTTGTAATAATAAAACTTGAAACTACTATGAAAAAGTGACCTCAATTTCAAATGAGACCCTGCACAGTTTTATTTATTTTACGATGTTGATGGGAAAACACTAGTGGATTCTTCTACCAACACAGGAAAAGGTCACAACTATTGTCAAGACTAAGTCCACCATGCACCAAGGCTGAGAAAAAGACATAGAACATGGAACCAAGTATGTGCCAGCCTAGGGGGGTGGAAATAGAAGCTTACCAGAACACCACCAGGAGAAATGAAAATGATGACACACAGTGAGCCACAAAGCACTGAACGTAAGGAACTCCACATCTGTGAGTTCAGTGTAGAGATCCCAGGACCAGGCGAAAAAGAACAAGATTGCAGAGAAACTGAAACAGAGCCCTCAGGAAAAGTCAAGCAGAGTAGACCCACAAGGACAAACAGTGGGAATCAGAAATGGGATGAAAGCTCTCAAAGCGCTACGTCTTCACTAAGGATTCTGGGAAGATTCTATACTTGAAACAAGAGGGAGTATTATTTCCTTTTGAGGTAGCCAGGGGGGGAAATCCAGAAGCTAAAAAAAAAAAAAATTCCATGATTTCAATATTATTATTGAAAATAGGAAAGGCTGAAAATAAAGAAACTCAACTCAGAAAGTTAGATAAAGGACTCCCTGAAGACTGTTCACCAGAAAAGAGAGATCAAGTAAAAAGTAAGGAATTATAAAATAAAAGTGATTAGAGTTACAAGCACACTGGAAGTTGTGTCTTTGGAGCAAAAAAAAATGCAAATATATTTTGAGAATTTCAAATTGAGAAAAATACACATACAGTATAATACTCTAGGAATGAGAAAGGGAATCATTGGCTATGCATCATTTAATTATAAAGGAAGAGCTCCATTAAAAAAATATAGCAGTGCACAAAATGGCGCCTTACAACCTACTGGTGACCCGCCTGCAGAAAGTCCTGGGTGTGCGCCAGTACCATGTGGCCTCAGTCCTGTGCCAATGGGCCAAGGTGGCCATGAGCCACTTTGAGCCCACCGAGTACATCCGCTATGACCTGCTGGAGAAGAATATTAACATTGTTCACAAACGACTGAACAGACCTCTGACCCTGTCGGAGAAAATCATGTATGGCCATCTGGACGATCCAGTCAACCAGGAGATTGAGAGGGGCACGATGTACCTGCGGCTGCGGCTGGACCGTGTGGCCATGCAGGACGCCACGGCCCGGATGGCCATGCTGCAGTTCATCAGCAGTGGCCATGCCATCCACCATCCACTGTGACCACCTGATCGAGGCCCAGCTCGAGGTGACAAAGACCTGTGCCGAGCCAAGGACATAAACCAGGAAGTGTGTAATTTCCTGGCAACTGCAGGTGCCAAGTACAGCGTGGGCTTCTGGAGGCCTGGCTCAGGAATCATCCACCAGATCATTCTGGAAAACTACACTTACCCTGGGGTTTTTCTGATCAGCACTGACTCCCACACCCCCAATGTAGGGGTTCTTGGGAGTTATCTGCATTGGGGTTGGGGGTACTGATGCAGTGGACATCATGGATGGGATCCCATGGGAACTGAAATGCCCCAAGGTGATTGGTGTGAAGCTGACTGGCTCACTCTCTGGCTGGAGCTCCCCCAAAGATGTGATCCTGAAGGTGGCGGGCATCCTCATCATGAAGATGGAGCACAGGTGCCATAGTCGAGTATTGCCCACAAATTCAAGGAAAACCTGGTGCTCGACCCCAGCTGCCATTATGACCAGCTGGTGGAAATTAACCTCAATGAGCTGAAGCCACACATCAATGGACCCTTCACACCCTAGCTGGCCCACCCTGTGGCCTATGTGGGAAAAGTGGCCGAGAAGGAAGGGTGGCCCCTAGACATCCGAGTGGGTCTTATCGGCAGCTGCACCAGCTCGAGCTATGAGGACATGGGGCGCTCAGCAGCTGTGGCCAAGCAGGCGCTGGCTCACAGGCTCAAGTGCAACTCCCAGTTCACCATCACACCAGGCTCTGAGCAGATCCGGGCCACCATTGAGCGGGATGGCTACACACAGACCCGGAGAGATGTGGGCGGTATCGTCCTGGCCTGCATTGGTCAGTGGGACAGGAAAGACTTCAAGAAGGGAGAGGAAAAACACTATTGTCACCTCCTACAACCGGAACTTCACTGGCTGCAACGATGCCAACCCCAAGACCCATGCCTTTGTCACATTCCCGAAGAATGTCATAACCATGGCCATTGCCGGTACACTCAAGTTCAACCCAGAGACTGACTACCTAACAGGCAAAGACGGGAAGAAGTTCAAGCTGGAGGCCCCAGACACAGAGGAGCTTCCACGCATGGAGTTTGACCCTGGTCAGGACACCTATCAGCACCCCCCCCCAAAGACAGCAGTGGACAGCGGGTGGACGTGAGCCCCACCAGCCAGCGCCTGCAGCTCCTGGAGCCTTTCGACAAGTGGGACGGCAAGGACCTGGAGGGCCTGCAAATCCTCATCAAGGTCAAAGGGAAGTGCACCACTGACCACATCCCGGCTGCAGGCCCCTGGCTCAAGTTCCGAGGGCACCTGGACAACATCTCCAATAACCTGCTCATTGGCGCCATCAACATTGAAAATGGCAAGGCCAACTCGGTGCGCAATGCCGTCACCCAGGAGTTTGGCCCCGCCCCAGACACAGCGCACCACTACAAGAAACATGGCATAAGGTGGGTGGTAGTCGGAGACGAGAACTATGGTGAGGGCTCGAGCCAGGAGCACGCAGCGCTGGAGCCCCGCCACCTCGGGGGCCGGCCATCATCACCAAGAGCTTCACCAGGATCCACGAAACCACCTGAAGAAACAGAGCCTGCTGCCCCTCACCTTCGCTGACCCCGCTGACTACAACAAGATCCACCCCGTAGACAAGCTGACCATCCAGGGCCTGAAGGACTTTGCGCCTGGGAAGCCCCTGATCTGCATCATCAAACACCTCAACGGGACCCAGGAGACCATCCTCCTGAACCACATGATCAACGAGACCCAGATGGAGTGGTTCCAGGCCGGCAGTGCGCTCAACAGGATGAAGGAGCTGCAGCACTGAGACCACTGCCTGACTGCTTGTCATCCATGCAAGTGCTGCCCGCCTTTCATCTGGACGAGCTGAGCCAGCCCGTCCACGCGGCCAGACACTCCGCCCACCCCACCCCACTCAGTTGCGCAGTGACCATGGGGTTCTTCAACCGCCTGCCCTCCCAGTTCCAGTTCCAGCCGTTCTGGAGCGAGTCTGTGCACACTATTTATTCTGATGACCTGCCTGAGGAAAGTGTTCTTGTGCCCGACCATTTCACTGGAGGCTGAAGGGATCTAGAGAACCATTTGTTCTTAAAGAAAATAAGAGTCACACTTTAGTGGCAATATATATATATATATGTATATGGCATGCCCGTTTATGCCTATCAACGCTCTCAGTTGGAGAGGAAAAAAACCCTTAAAATCATAGATGCAACTTCTTAAAAGCAATAAAAATCTGATGATCTGACTTATTCCAGAAAATAAAAATATTCTACATAATATCTGTAAGAGCTCCCAATAAAATGATACAGATAAAAAAGGGGAAAAAGACATTCTATCATTGACTTATTTTATGATACATAATCCTGATCATGTCAGAGGAGCATGCCACTCTTGCTTATTAAAGTTAAAAAAAACATAATAAAAACTTGGTGATAAATTTTATCAATTGCTATAATTTTCATATTACCAGAGATTATGTGGCTATTCCCCAATGATCTATCTGATTCAATGCACTCCACTGCACTTACAAAGAATAAGTGTTGTAACAGAAAAGCCTAAAGACTTTAAATTCCTGATGATACTGCTCTCTAAGAAAATCCCCGAAATTAAATTGTAAACTGTTTGAATTAATAGGGTGTAATCAGAGTCTCTAGATAGAACCTTTAGAATCGCCATGTTACTATTTTTTCTTTCTTACAGGTGCACACAGGGTTAATAAATAATAAGAGCATTTGTATATGATTCCTTTCCGGAAAATACATTAGACACAGTAAAACATGAGGAGACCATGCTTGAAAAATTCCCATAAATAAATATTTCATGAAATTGTGCTTCATGTTGTTGCATGCTTATATTAAAGGATACAAAAGGTAAAAAGCTATTTTGTGTGTGTGTGTACATCATTCATTGGAAATGGCTCAATGATGAAAGTATTGAAACTTGGTAACTTCAGCATAGTGTCTGACCTAGCCAATCACATATTGGAGTTGAAAGAGTTAAACTGCCCTACGGGGTTTCCAAGGCTCGTTGAACACTTCTTTCTTCCATAGAGCTGCTGGTGCGGTTGAATGGCCCACATTTCAGTTAGCAGCTGTAAAAATGCCAGGATGATGATAGCTGAAGGTGAATCAGAACTATCAGCTCATGGCTGACTTCTGTGAAGCAGAAATCAGACAGATAATCCCTCACCTTTTCACCAATACTGACACCATCTGTCCCTCCATGGCAGTCTCCACTTCGCTGCTAGGTTTGGCAATATGTTGCAATGGTCACACAGACTTCATAGACTGTACTCAAAGTTTGGGGGATTATTAGGAAACTAATGGGTTCTCATTCAGGTTTAGGCATCTTCAGGATTCCCAACTCTATCAGGATAGCCTCATCTCAGTTGTATCCACTAGTAGGCCTCTCTGTGTCGCTCACCCCTTCAGCGTGACATCCGTGTTGCCCAAGTACATGTTACAAAGCTCTTTTGAGCTCTGTTGATGTATCCAGAGACACCCCACTCCACCAGGAAGCCTCAGCATGAAGGTTCTCAGCTCTCCTGCTTCCTGGGTCAGTGTACCTGCTTCACCATCTCCTGCTGGTTTCCTGGTTCTGCTGCCTCTACTGTACCTTTTCTCTGCCATCACCTCTCATTGGCCTCTGCAGTGTTACAACTTGCTCTTGCTCTCACCCAAGTCTAAGAGTTCCCAGGGATGCACTCCACTTCTACCCCATAGGGTTTTTAGGGCTGTAAGTCTTTGTGGAAGGAGGTAATCACACCTTCTTGGTAGTGGTGAGAATTCCCCCTTTCTGCCTCTGGGATGGCCCATTTTAAGCCTACCAGGATGGCAAAGTGGCCAATCCCCTCCTTAGGGTTCTACATAGCTTATTTGCATGAGGGGAACCATGCACCTTCTTCACATTATTAGCTAGCTATCCAATCCCTTTTGTGGGCCATATGTGCCTTGGTTTTTATTGAACCACCCAACCATTTGGTGTGAGCTACAAAGACTATAGTTAGAAAGGTCACTGAACATCACAGCAGCTGAGTGCTTTAGCCAGTGAAAGTCTAATAGATGACATTCCTGACTCAAAACTACCCTAAATCTTCCCATTTCAAAGAATTCCAACTAAAGTGCTTTCAGTGGTCTCAAGGACCTACACCATCCTCTGTCACACTCAACCTGTTCTTATGTCATCTCTACTTCATTCTACACCGGCTACTCTGTGCAGACAGCAGTTCCTCAAATGCACCAAGCATTTTCCTTCTTCGGGGATTTTTGCACATGATGTTCCTTCCGTCTAGAATTTTCTTCTCCAGAATATGGCTCATTCATTCTTGTTTTGGCGTTCCTGCTCAAATGTCACCATATTGATGTGACATCTTATAAGATCTGTCTTTGTGCATCCTATGTAAACTGGTAACCAAGGGCTTTTACTGCGTCGACATGTAAAGATTTTGGATGTCATTCTGTCCGCATAAGTAGAAAAACGTGAAACAAACTGAAAGCCAACTATTCTTAGATCCATTGGAGAAACAGAGGTCACAGGACAGACCACTACCTAATTCTGGAGAAACAAGCAAATAAAGAGAATCACAGTTTACAGGAAACAGAAGCTGATGCTGGAGACGACCACGCCTATTCTAAATCGAGAGATAAAACTCCTGTGGGTCCAGTTTTATTCTCTTCAACAGTTACCTCAGAGCCCCACTAGTTTCTCAGGACAAAGGTAAGAAAAATATCTTGAAGCTCCCAGCAGAGGAAGAGAAAATTAATCATTTTGAAATAAGCCTACAACATTCTCTTTTCCTTATCAGTGGCCTACCCTCGAGAGAAACTGTTTTACCACATCATAACTGACACTGGGGAAGGCTATACTAAACTCCAACCCCTTCTAATCTTCACTGTTGGGGAAAGGAAACAACCAACTTTTAGTTCTCAAACTTCTCTGTCTCAAAAAGAGATAGAGGGACAAGCAGCCCATTTAAGTGAGATGTCAGTTTAACTACCGTATATACTCAAGTATAAGCCAACCTGAATATCAGCCAAGGCACCTAATTTTACCACAAAAACTACATTAAAAATGTGCTGAATAGTCCAGAAGCAACAAAGCCCACATGGAAGAAGCCTGTGTGACCATGAGGTGTCGAAGGGATCAGGTATCAGGCATCAAAAACAAAAAAATCATATCATTGTAAATGAGGGTGAGTGCAGAGTGGACACCCAAAGCCCATCTGTAGGCAACTGGATACCCCCTTACAGAAGGGTCATGGGGAGGAGATGAGCCAGTCAGGGTGCAGTGTAGCAACGATGAAACATACAACTTTCCTCTAGTTCTTAAATGCTTCCTCCCCCCATAATCATGATCCCAATTCTACCTTACAAATCTGTCTACACCAGAGGATGTACATATAGGAACTGGAAACACAGGGAATCCAGGATAGATGATCCCTTCAGGACCAGGGGTGAGAGTGGCGATACATGGAAGGTGGAGGGAATGTAGGGTAGAAAGGGGGAACCGATTACAAGGATCTACATGTAACCACCTCCCTGGGGGGATACACAACAGAAAAATAGGTGAAGGCTCCCGACACAACGGCTGGAGCCAAAGTGGGTGAACAAGTAAATGTGAAGAAAGCTGATGGTGCCCGGCTATCAAAAGAGATAGTGACTGGGGTCTTAAAGGCTTGAAGATAAACAAGCGGCCATCTAGCTCAGAAGCAACAAAGTCCACATGGAAGAACACACCAGCCTGTGTGATCGAGTGGTCCCAAAGGGATCAGTTACCAGGCATCAAAGAACAAAAAATCATATCATTGACTGCACACCTCCATGATAGGATCGCTGAAGACAAGTGGGTGCATAAGCAAATGTGGTGAAGAAAGCTGATGGTGCCCGGCTATTAAAAGAGATAGTGTCTGGGGTCTTAAAGGCTTGAAGGTGAACAAGCGGCCATCTAGCTCAGAAGCAAATAAGCCCACATGGAAGAAGCACACCGGCCAGTGCGATCACGAGGTGCCCAAGGGACCAGGTATAAGGCATCATGCAAAAAAAAAAAAGATATAAGTGTGTGTATATATGTGTATATGTATATATGTATGTGTATATATGTATATATATATATCATATTAAATGAAGGAGGAAGTGCAGAGTGGAGACCCAAGGCCCAAGTGTCGACCAATGGAGATCCCCTCATAGAGGGGTTTAGGAGAGGAGATGGGTTAATTAGGGTGTGAGGTAGTATCGATGAAGAACACAGCTTTCCCCCAGATCCTGGATGCTTCCTCCCCCCAACTACCATGATCCGAATTCTACCTTGCAGGGCTGGATAAGACAGAGGCTGTACACTGGTGCATATGAGGGTTGGAGGTACAGGGAATCCAGGGTGGATGATACCTTCAGGACCAAGGGTGTGAGGGACGATGCTGGGAGAGTGGAGGGTGAGTGGGTTGGAAAGGGGGAACTGATTACAAGGATCCACATGTGACCTCTTCCCTGGGAGAGGGACAGCAGAGAAGGGGGGAAGGGAGACTCCGGATAGGGCAAGATATGACAAAATAACGATGTATAAATTACCAAGGGCATATGAGGGAGGGGGGAAGGGGGAGGGAGGGGGAAAAAAAAAGAGGACCTGATGCAAGGGGCTTAAGTGGAGAGCAAATGCCTTGAGAATGATTGGGGCAGGGAATGTATGGATGTGCTTTATACAATTGATGTATGTATATGTATGGATTGTGGTAAGAGTTGTTGGAGTCCCTAATAAAATGTAAAAGAAGAAAAGAGAAAAAAATGATTAGGGCAAAGACTGTACAGATGTGCTTTATACAATTGATGTATGTATATGTATGAACTGTGAAAAGAATTGTATGAGCCCCAATAAATTGTTAAAAAAAATAGGTGAAGGAAGACGTCTGACAGTGTAAGATATGACAAAATAATAATTTATAAATTATCAAGGGTTCATGAGGGAGTGAGGAGCAAGGAGGGAGGGGGAAAAATGAAGAGCTGATACCAAGGACTCAAGTAAAAAGAAAATGTTTTGAGAGTGATGATGGAAACAAATGCACAAATGTGCTTGACACAAAGGATGTATGTATGGATTGTGATAAGAATTGTATGAGCCCCCAATAAAATGATTTTTTTAATGTGCTGTAAAACTTGGCTTATACTCGAGTATATACGGTAAGTCCACACGGAAGAAGCACACCAACATCAGTCACCAAAAGGATTGTAAACCATAGCTTCTGAAGCTGAAGGAGGAAATGGTATCAGAGCCTAAATTGTGGGAATATGGTTTTCAGAAGGGAATGGATGACAGTGGGAGACCAAGATACATCTTCGAGATCTATATAGGAAATAAGCCTCCAGTGACTTCCCTCTATCCGTAATAGAGGGATCAGAGGAACTTGGTTACTAAACAGAGTGCATTTGAGAAATGGCTACAGAAGATCAAAAGGATAAACCAGATTTGAATGGTGAAAACATTATCAGTTGATACCCCCACCCCCTGACCCCCATGCACATTAGGCCTGATCTGCTTTTCAACATTTTCTGTTTTTGTTTTGCATTTTGTTTGTTCATATTGGATTTTATCTCAGATGTATTTGCCATTGGGGGTGATATTCTCAAATTTTTGTTATGTTTTTCCGTTTGAGTCATGAACCTATAGGGATATAAGGACAGCAAGTAGAATATGGGCTTCTCCGGGCAGCGGGGGTGGGGGGGGGTTGTACATTGGCGGAGGAGTGTGGAGGTTAAAGGGAGCTGAGGTCAAGTTTAGGAAGGAAACAAATGTTCTGAATCTGATTGCGGTAGCTATTGTACAATATTACTTGATATGATTGAACTCTGGAATGATATCAGTATTAACTCCCAATAAAATGGTTTTGAAAAACAAAACCAACAAAAAACCCTCAAAAGAAAGAAAGAAATGTTGATAAGTGCATATGAAGATCTGTGCAGGGCCCAGATCCCTGAAAGAATGAGAACTAATCATAGGCTTCTAGAAAGTTTCCCTTCCCCTCAGGCATCACCACTATGTCAGGAAGACTCCTACACCAGACAGGGAAAAATACAACAATATTTGCATATAAATTAATACTCATTTTGCACCAGCTCTTTCAGAAAAGAGAAGAGGAGGGAGAATGTCCCAACTCATTTTACAAGTCAGGTACTACACTGATAGCAAAACTAGGCAAACACGCACACAAGTAAAATGAAGATCTGTAGCTCTCATGAACTTAAAGTACATCATCAAATGAAATCCAGCAATGTATTAAAAGAAAATTCATACACAGTAATAAAATAGTATTTTTTTCAGGCATGAGAGGCTGGTTCAAAGGAACACTGATGATGCATTCGTTAAAGCGGTCCTCTGCTAACTGAAAGGTCCATGGTTTGAATCTATCAGCCACTCTACAAGAGAAAGCTGTAGCATCTGCTTCTGTGCAGATGTTTGTTGGTCGGTGTCTTTGAGTTGGTTCTGCCTCGTGCACGTAACAGAGTGAAACACTGCCTGCTCCCACACCATCCTCACAGTGGTTGTTATCCTGTGATGCTAACAGCTTTGGAGACCCTATGGGGAAGTCCTACTCTGCCCTATACATTCTCTGAGTCAGAATTGGCCTGACAGAAATGTTTGTTTGTTTTTAATCATTTTATTGGGGGCACTTGCAGCTCTTATAACAATCCTTATATCAATTGTGTCAAGCACATTTGTACATAAGTTGCCATCATCATTTTCAAAACTTTTTCTTTCTACTTGAGCCCTTGGTATCAGCTTTTTTTGCCCTCCCTCCCCCCACCCTCCTACACTCATAACCCTTGATAAATTATAAATTTGTATTATTTTCATATCTTACACTGTCTGCTGTCTCCCTTTCCCCATGCTTTTGTTGTTTGTCACCCTGAGGGTTGGAGGGTTATATGTCAATCATTGTAGTTGGTTCCCCCCTTCTCCCCCTTCCCTCATGGTATCACTACTCCCATTACTATTCCTAAGGACTTTATCCATCCTGGATTTCATGTGTCAAGAGCTCTTATCTGTACCAGTGTTCATGCTCTGGTCTAGCTGGATTCATAAGGTGGAACTGGGGTCATGATAGTGGTGGGGAGGAAGCAGTATAGAGTTAGAGGGGTTCTGTGTGTTTTTTAGGAGCTATGCTACACCTGGTTGGCTCATCCTTTCCTTGTAACTCTTCTGTGAGGGGCTGTCCAACTATCTACGGATGGGCTTCGGGTCTCCACTCCGATCCCCCTTATTCATATTGATATGATTGTTTGGGGTCTTCTGATGCTTGATACCTGCTCCCATTGACAACTTGTGATTACACAGGCTTGTGTGCTTCTTGTATGTGGGCTTTGTTGCTTCCCCACTAGATGGATGTTTGTTTAACTCAAGCCTTTAAGACCCCAGACACTATGTCTTCTGATAGCCAGGCACCATCAGCTTTCTTCACTACATTTGCTTATGCACCCATTTTATCTTCAGCAATTGTGTTGGTCGTGTAGGGGAGGTGAGCATCACAGAATGCCAGGTTATTAGAACAAAAAGTTCTTGCACTGAGGAAGGACTTGAGTAAAAGGTTCAATGTCCTTGATACTTAACAAATAAATATATGTACATAGGCCTATATCCCTATCATTATATATTAATATATTTACATATATACATGCCCATATTTCTACCTCTATAAATGTCTTTTATCTCCTAGTTCTTAAACAGTTTTATTGGCACATGATCCGTATATCATACAATTCAACAGTTCCATAATACCAAGAAGAGTTATGCAACCACTAGCACAATCACTTTTAGAACATTTTCTTCTTTCTCGTACTCGTTATTAGCCCCCCATTTCCCCTCAATCTCCTGTGCTGTAGACCCAGGAAACCATTAATCCAGTTGCTGTCTCTGTAGACTCACACATTCTGGATTTTTAAAAAATTTCCCCCTGGATTCCATAGACTGAAAACCATACAAAAAAACAAAAAATAACTAACAACAATGCAAAATAAAATAGAGAAAACCTCAATCAAAAAGAAAGCAAAAAAAAAAAAAAACCCTGAAAGCTAGAACAACTTTAAAACGGATCAAAAAGGAGATCAAATGAAAAAGTGTCAAATTTTAACCTACAACATTTGCCACAATCTACTTTCCACAGCTTTTTAATCCAATCATTAGTTGATGGCAATTTGGATTGTTTCCCACTCCTTGCAATTGTGAACTGTGCCGCAGTGAATATTGGAGCACAGATGTCTGACCTTGGTTTGTTTCTTGCCTCTTCTGGGTATCTTCCCAGTAGGGGGATTGCCTGGTCAGATAGTAACTCGATGTCCATCTGTTTTAGGTATCGCCAGATCGATTTTCAGAGTGGCTGTACATACTTACAGGTCCACCAGCAGTGGATGAGAGTTCCTGTCTCCCCACAGCACCTCCAAAAGTTGTTGTTTTCTGAATTTTTGAATTGGGCTACTTTTGAGGGTGTCAGGTGGTACCTCATTGTTGTTTTCACAATGCATGATAGCAAGGCTATTCATATTCCTGGTCCATGGCAACAGAGGATTCTCTGGAGGCTTAATCTGTGTGTGGACTGCAAATGGATTTTGGGCTTCCAATGTCATCTATAGCCTTCTGCAAACCAGGTGTTCATAATTTAACATCTGATATATTCCCTCCTTTAGATTTGGATTATATTGTTTATAATCTTTGGATCACACAAGCTATTGTGTTTCTTCCATGCGACTTAGTTGACACCTCACTTAAATGGCTATGTGTTTGAAGACAAGCCTTTAAAACACCATACTCTATTCTTTCTCATAGCCAGGCAACATCTAGTTTCTTCACCACACTTTGCTATAACACCCATTTTTCCAGTGATCTCTTCAGGAGGGTGAGTATCAAGAAGGTTATGTTATAAGAATGAATTGTTATTAGATTGGGTTTAGAATGAAGTGTAAACCCCAAATCCATCCATCTATCTATGATTTATTTATGTCTCTTGTTCACTTTAGAGACATTATTGTCATTTCAGGTTAGAGGTTCGGAAACATTACCAATCATCCTCCTGGGACATAAATTACTTCTCTTGCTAATGTCATTAATTTAGACCAGAGCATAGAACTTAAAAGACTGTTGAAAAAAGGAAAGTATACAAGGCTACAGTAAAATGTTATAATATATAGTAAAATAATTTATAGACTGGCTACAGACTGAAGTTCATGAATTATTGACTTGTTCAGATTAAATCCTTAATGACTGGACACTATTAGCACAAGCAATGGGGGTTGCAGATAAGGCAAACCTTCCAATAATATTCATTGATAGTGGCAAAACTATGCTTATGAGATTAAAACATATCCAAATAAATCAAAGGGGCATTAAAATACTAAATATATGGTAGTCTTAGCTCATCATTCATTGGGCACCCTCGAGGCAAGAGGTCCAAATGACCGCCGGTTCTATACCCTTGGTGTCAGAGTCGTCAGCTTCATCTCACACTTGGAATTTTCAACCTTAAGTCCAAGGAGTACAGTGATTTTGAGGTAGACCCCAGTTTATTTAGGGGGATTTCCAAATCTTACACGTTCTCAGAAAATTAATATTTGTGGTTATATTTAACAAAACACACACAGCACTCTCATGCTGTAAAACTTAAGGATTGTAAAGAAGAAACCAAGGAAGACCTAAAAAAGTTTATCATAGTAAAGATATTAATCCTCTACAAGTTGATCAATTGATTTAAATCAATCCTATAAAAATGTCAGTAGATATCTTTGATAGAAATATATGAGTTTATCCTAAAATTTGTATGGAAAAGCTAACTGACACTTGACAAAGGTGAAACGCAGTACAATGGAGAAAGATAGTCTTTTCAACAAATAATGCTGGAATAATTAGGCATCACTAAGTAAGCAGCATTACTTGTCCGTCAGTTTGTTGTCCTGTGGTGGCTTCCATGTTGCTGTGATGCTGGAAGCTAAGTCACTGGTATTTTAAATGGCAGCAGGGTCACCCAAAGCGAGTAGGTTTCAGAGGAAATTCCAGACTGAGCAGACTAGGAAGAAGGACTCGACTGCCCACGTCAGAGGAAGTAACCACTGGAAACCTTATGCCTCTCTTTAAAGCCTAATACTGAAGCAAACCCTGTCAGAGATAGTGCTGGGGGGTGGGCCCCTCAGGTCAGAGGGCACGTGAAATCTGATAGAGGAGGAGCTGCTCTTTCAATGTCAAGTTACCAGGGTGACTTGAATGAAGTAAAGCCTGTGGGAGTGGAACCTTTAGTACCTTCATTTCCTGATGGAGCAAGGTAAGAAGCAATAGCTGAAAAAAAAATGGAAGGAAATCCATTCAATACAACTATCGTTCAAATGTGTGTACTGACCACAAAAGCTACTGATGAAGAAATTGAAGAATTCTACCAACACGTTCCGTCTGAAATTGATCAAACATGCATCCAAGATACATGGACAATCATTGGTGATTGGAATGTGGAAGTTGGAAACAGAAGAAGGGATGCTGTTGTTAGGTGCCAAGAGTCAGTGCTGACTAATAGCCACCTTATGCAAATCAGAATGAAGCACTACCCAGTCCTGTCCTTTCCTCACAATTATTCCTATGGTTGAGCCTATTGTTGTAGCCACTGTGCCAATCATCTCATTCAAGGTCTTCCCCTTTTTCACTGCCCTTCTACCAAGCATGATGTCCTTCTCCATGGACTGGTCTCTCCTGACAACATGTCTAAAGAACATAAGACAGACTTCTTGCCAACCTTAAGGAAGGGACAGTCATTGCAAGATAGGATCTTGGTGATGGCAACAAAGCTGACATCCCATGATAGAATTTTGCAAGACAAATGACTTGTTCATAGCAAATAACCTTGTTTCAGCAACACAAATGGCTACCACATACATAGACTTCTGTATACGGAATACATAGAAATTTAACTGACTACATCTGTGGGAAGAGGAGATGAACAAGCTTTATATTAGCAGCTACAACCAGGGGCTGACTGTGGAATAGACCATCAATTGCTCATATGTAAATTCAGCGTGAAGCTGAAGAAAATTGAAAAGAGCCCACGAGAGCCAAAAGAATATCCATGAATCTATCCCAGCTGAATTTTGAGAGTATCTCAAGAACAGGTTTCACATATTGAACACTAATCACAGCAGACCTGATGAGCTGTAGGACATCAACAACATTATTCACGGAGAAAGCAAGAGTTCATTAAAAATTAAAAAAGTGAAAAATCAAGAGACTCTGACACGTGCTCTTAATTGTAGAGTAGCTAAGGTAAATGGAGGAAATGGTGAAGTCAAAGAACAGAATAGAACACTTCAAGTGGCATCTCAAAAAGATAGTCAAATATTATAATGAAATGTGCACAGCCCTAGAGTTAGAAAACTGAAAAGGAAAAAACATTCTCAGCATCTCTTAAGCTGAAAGAACTCAAGAAAAACTTAAGCTTCAAATTTCAATATTGAAAGATACTACGGGTAAAATAATGAATGATGCAGGAAGCATCAAAAGAAGATGGACAGAACGCACAGGATCACTGCACCCCAAAGGACTCAATGATATTTCACCATTTCAGGAGGTAGCACATGAGCAAGAACAGCTGGTGCTGAAGGAAGAAGTTCAAGCTGCACTGAGAGCATTAACCAAAAACAAGGCTCTAGAAATTGATTGAAACACAACAGATATATTTCAACAAGATAATGATGCAGCAGAAACACTTAGTCTCTGCCAGGAAACTTGGAAGACAGCTACTTGGCCAACTGCCTGGAAAAGATTATATCTGTACCCATTCCAAAGGAAGGTGACGCAACAGAAGACTCAAATTATAGAACAATATCATTAATTTCACATGCAAGTAAAATGTTGCTGACGATCATCCAACAACTGTTGCAGCAGTGCATTGACATAAGAGGATATGGAACAAGGGATACCATTGTTGTTGTCAAATGGATCTTGGCTGAAAGCAGAGACTATCAGACAGATGTTTAGTTGTGTTTTATTGCCTATGCCAAAGCATTTAACTGTGTACACCATAATAAACTATGGCTAGCCTTGAGAAGCATGGGAATTCCAGAACATGCCATTGTGCTCATGTAGAACTTGTACCTGAATCAAGAGGCCATTGTGTGAACAGAACAATGGAATACTGCATGGTTTAAAATTAGCATAAGTGTGGGTCAGGGCTGTATCTTCTCACCATACTTTCTCAACCTGTATGCAGACCAAATAATCAGGGAAACTGGATGCTATGAAGAATAGTGTGGCATCAGGATCTGAGGAAGGCTTATTAACAATGTGTGATATGCAGATGACACAGCTTTGCTTATTGAAAGTGAGGAAGACTTGAAGCACTTGCTGATGAAGATCAAAGATTGCAGTCCTCAGTGTGGATTACAACTACATAAAAAGAAGACCAAAATGGTCACAACTGGACTAATAGGTAATATCGTGATAGGTGCAGGAAAGATTGAAGTTGTCAAGGATATTGTCTTGCTTGGGTCATTGCATTAGGTAAATCGACTGCACAAAACCTCTTTAAGTGTAGAAATGTTTTGAAAATGATGATGGCAACATATGTACAAGTGTGCTTTGACACAATTGATGTTTGGATTGTTATAAGATGTATAAAATGATCTATAAAACAAGAACAACAAACAAAAGAATGGCTAAGTAATATGAGACAAAAAACACTAAATGCTGGTTATGGATGGGGAGATGAGAGCTGGTGAGAATGTAAAGTTGACAGTTCAGAAAACAGTTTTCTTATTTCTTATAAAAATAAACCTACAATTTTTAACATGTTGTTGTTATTGTTTGGTGCCATTGGGTCAGCTACAACCTATCCACAACAGAAGGAAACACTGTACAGTCCTGTGCCATCCTCACAGTTGTTTCTAAGTTTGAGCCCATTGTTGCAGCCACAATGTCAATTCATCTCATTGAGGGCCTTGCTGATTTTCACTGCCCCACTACATAACCAAGCATGTCCCTCTCCCGGGACTGGTCTCTCCTGACAATATGTCCAATGTGTGGGAGGCAAAGTCTTGCCATCCTTGCCTCCGAGGAGCACTCTGGTTGTACTTCCTCCACGATACAGTGAGTTGTCTTTTAGAAACCCATGGTGCTTCCAACTAGCATATAACCCAGCAATTTAACCCAGAGAAATGAAAAACATATATATAATCTACTCACACAAAAATCCATACAAATCTTTCTGGAAGCTTTACTTCTAATAGCTCTGACCTGGGTTGACACGGCAGCTACCTCAATGGGCTGAAGCATAGGAACCATTGTGAGCATGGCGCAGGATCAGGCAGCGTGTCCTTCCGTTGTGCACAGGGTCGCTGTGCATCAGCACTGACTTGACGGCACCTAACAGCAGGAGCAACGGGCTGCAAGCAACTGCTCTCTTTCAACAGGCGAATGGTTCGTCAGACTGGTCACTCGTTCCAATAAAAAGAAAGAAACCATGGGGTCCCCCAAACCATTCTAGATGAATGTCTAGGGAATCATGCTTCCTGAGAAAAGCCAGTCCCCAAAGAGGCTACATACTGTCTGAGTCCATTGAGTAGCACATGTTAGAAAAGGAGAAGAGAGCAGTGTGTGCCGAGTTAAGAGGTGCGCACCCAGGGCACAAAAGAGCAGCGCAGAGGGTCCTTGTGGAGGTGGAAGTCTTTTGTAGTTTGACTCCATGTTGTTGTTGTTGATCACTGACAGGTCTGATTTGGCTCACATTAATTCCATGTGATAGAACATAATTATCCCATAAGATGTTCTAGGCTGCAACAGCTGGTTCCAATTCAGAGCAACACTGTAGACAAACTAAAACCGCGCCTCAGGGTTTCCAAAACGGTAAATCTGTATGGGAGCAGACAGTGCATCTTTCTGCTGCAGAGTGGCTGGGGGGCTTGAACTGCCAACCGGGTAGTTAGTAGGCCATCGCTTACCCATGGCGCCACCAGAACTCCTATGGGAGCAGATAATGAGATCTTTCTTCCACTGCGCTTCTGGGTGATTTCAGATTGACAACCTGTGAGCAGCCAGGCGAGTACGTGCCCATGGAAAACTGGCGGAATGGAATAAACTCAGTGTCTGTGGTTTATGTCCATAGCCTCGTGGTGATCAACTCTAGTTTTGCGACATCCCACCACTGGTGGAAAGTAGGCAGAGGCTGCGAAGCATCTCTCTGTATTACTCTTATGACTGCACGTGAATCCACAGAAGTCTCACAATACAACCTTTATTTTTAATTCATTTAATTAAAATCAATTAAGCCCCATTGAAAAGGTAATCGCTGAATAGTTATCATGCGCTAGGCATCGTGCCCAAGTCTGGGCAAATGTTATAGATAAGACAAACAGCATCTCTCTCCTCACGCAAAATCCAGAAGGCTGGAGAGAGACACTGGTAAGAGATGTCAAGCCAGCTAGTCCTCAGGCTTTTTGTGTCCACCAGTCTCTTGGACATCCTGGCATCAGGATGCTGACCGTGGGGCCTGACATGTATTTCTCACGCAGCTGCATCTTAAAGGGCCCTCTCTAAGTAGTAAGCATTGAGGTCTTGGACATTTGCTTCCAGGTGAGATACAGCAAAAGAGTCTTCACTCTAAAAGACTGTCATATATGAAGTTTATGTATTAGCTCTACTGCTCCCTAGCATCTTTATTTCTACATTTAATTTTGGCTAAATGTAATGACAATAACAAGCACCTATTGAGAAAGAAGAGGAAGGCTCTCCTCAAGATGGATAGACCCAGTGGCTGCAACAATGACCTCAAACATAAGAATGATTGTGAGGATGGAGCAGGATCAGATGGTGGTTTGTTCTGCTGTACACAGGGTAGCTGGGAGTCACAACTGACCCCACAGCACTGGTGTTAGGCCAGTTGACTAGAAAAATATGTCCAGTGATACTCATATATGTGCAAGAAAGGGCTTTATCTCAAGAAGCTTCATATATCAGGAAAACATCCCAGCCAAGTCCAACTCAAGTCCATGGGTTCAATACTGGTCTATAAGTCCCTCTTCAGACTCACACGGCCACATGCAATGATGCAGAATGTAGGAAGATCACAGGCTGGTGGATGCAAGGTCATGTGGATCCAATAGCACAGTTCATCACAGGGCTCTGGCAGGTCTCAGAGTGGCTCACCAGCAGGAGTGTGTGTGTGTGGGAGCGAGGTAGTAGTTTCCAGGGCCCTCCTTATGAGAAGGCCACACCCACAAGGAGATACCATTGGGCTGTGACCTGATTGACAGGCTAGACTCCAGCCCTATCTTCCTACCTGTTTCACGTTGGCACAAAAAACTTAACTATCACAGCACCTAACAACAACAACATTGAGCACTAGTATATGCTAGTGGGACTAGTGGTAGTCCAGTGGTAGAAAGCTTACCTTACATGTGGGAATCCTCAGTTCAATTCCCAATCAAGGCATGTCATGCATAGTCACCAGCCATCAGTCAGTGGAGGTTTGCTCCTTGAAAGGATACTGAACAGGTTCCAGTGGAGTTTCCAGACTGACACAATCAGGAAAAAAGGACTGGCAATCTACTTCTCAAAATCAGTCCATGAAAATTCTATGTTTTGGAGCAGGACAGGGAAGTACTTTATTTGTTTACATTTTGAAAATATAGAATTTTTTATGGTTATATTGCCACAGTTATTGCTTTAGGACATTGTTTCTTAATCTTGACCATGGATTGTAATCTAAGGAGCTAGACCCTCTTGGGTGGGACCCAGGCATCAGGATTTATAAAATAATCCTATCACCGTCATCATCACCAACTACACACAAACACACACACACACACACACACCCCAGCCAGGTGATTCTAATTTACAATTAAAAACCTGATAAATGTGTTTAAGTGATAAAATATTATCACTTTACATAAAATGAATTATAAAGTTTTCCAAAATAATTACCTTCAACTAATTTAATGTCATGGGTGCTGCAGAGTGGTTTATAAGTTGGGCTACCCACTACATGGTCAGCAGTTCAAAACCACCAGCCAACCTATGGGAGGAAGATAAGACTCTACTCCCATAAAGACTAACAGTCTTGGAAAACCTTGGGGGCAGTTCTACTCTGTCTTATAGGGTTGCCATGAGTCAAAATTGATTCAATGGCAGTGAGTTTGAGTTTAATGTCTTTCAACTCATTATCTTTATTTGATTCAAATGCATACAATATATCAGACATGACCCCAGCTCTTGGCTGGTAGTTTATTTTTATGCTACATTTCTTTGGAAATATTTAAACATTTTTTCCTCTCATGCAGGAGAGGGATTGTTAAAGGTTATGTATATAGACAACCAGAGTTCTTCCTTATGCTGGTGGCTCTGTAGGGTAACCAAAACCTTGACAGTTCAAATCCACCAGCCTCTATGAGGGAGAAAGATAAGGCATGAGACTTACAGTCTCAGAAACTTTACGTAGGGTGCACTGTGAGCTGGAATCCACTTGATGGCAATGGATTTGTTTGTTAGTCTTTTTTATAGACCTGAGACCAAAAAGACCAATATACTTTTAAAAACTGGATTTGGTGATGGCGTTTTATATCAAAGTTGAAGGCAAGAAATGATACAGTAAAGAAAACAGATTAGATAAAAATGTACAAGCAGTTCCCCTGAAGCATAATTCAATATTTAGCCAGTTCTTTGTGAATTTTTGCTGAACTTGGAAAAGAGCTTTGGTCTCCGATGATGAATATTCAACTCTCTATGATAAATAAGCTCAGTCGCTTTCACCCCAAATTCCAAGGTGCTTATTTTGTTCCTTTTCAATTTCACAAGAAAGAGAGACAGGACAAAACTGCTGAAAGCTTCGTTTTTCATCTTATGCACTAGTTTCATCTTGCCAGGATAAATGAGTCATGTCCACTTAAGTCATTTAAAAGAACCCATTGTCGGTGTTTGGCCTGCCTTCTTGGTGGTGGTGCCCAAGACCACACTTAGAAGAGGATCAGAAGTTATGGATTCAATGGCTCCTGCATTTTCTAGCCTGCTTTGATAGCTCTTGGGTATATCAGCCAGTGTTTTCAAAATGGTTTTATTGTAAATCTTGAAAAAAGATCATTTTCTACCTCACATCCTAAATGATGATATCCTTTCCAGGGGCGTGTAGCTGAGTAGATGGTACCAAAATGTTGAGTGGACGCTGATTCGTGATGGCCACACATGTGTCAGAGCAGAACTGTGCTCCCTAGGGTAATCAATCGCTGAATTTGTGGAAATCAATCACCAGGCCTTTCTTTCAAGATACTTCTGGGTGGATTCAAACTTCCAACCTTCTGGTTAGCAGCTGAGGCATGTAATCTCTTGCACTAGCCAGTGACTGTTCCTCCCAAATACTCCATGATTGTTGAATAGTTCAAATTACTCACGAGAAGGGAAATGTGTGGAGACCCAAAGCCCATCTGTAAGCAACTGGGCATCCCCTTACAGATGGGTCACAGAAAGAGATGAGCCAGTCAGGATATGGTATAGCACCAATGAAGCATACAACTTTCCTCTAGTTTCTTAATGCTTTCTCCCCCACCTTCACCCCACGCCGACTATCATGATCCCAATTCTGTCTTACAGATCTGGCTAGACCAGAGGATGTACCCTGGTACAGATCAGAGCTGGAAACACATGGAATCCAGGAATGGTAAACCCTTCAGGACCAATAATGAAAGTAGCGATACCAGGAGGGTAAGGCAAAGATTGGGGAGAAAGGGGGGACCGATCACAATGATCTACATATAACCCCTTGCCTTGGGGTTGGACAAAAGAAAAATGGGTAAAGGGAGACATTGGACAGTGTAAGACCTGAAAAAATAATAAAACTTATAAATTATCGAGGATTTGTGAGGGAGGAAGGGAGGGGAAAATGAGAAGCTGATACCAAGTGCTCAAGTAGAAAGAAAATGTTTTGAGAATGATGATGGCAACAAATGTACAAATGTGCTTGACACAATGGATGGATGGATGGATTGTGATGAGTCGCATGCACCCCCAATGAAATGATTTTTTTTAAAGGAAATGAAATGTATGCTAAAGTTGCTCATCTCAATGGGAAAGCCAGTTTGTTGCTCAGACAGTTTCAAACTAGAGGCATTACTTGACCGACCATACCACTCCCCATCCAGGCTCCATTCTTCAGCCCAGCCGACTCACGACTTGATTTATAAAGTCTCAGGAAGAGACGCTGAAGAAAGGCATGACAACGTACTTCTGAGAATCAGCCAACTCACTGCTATAAATAACAACAGTCCCATCCCACCATATGTGTGTCACCACGAGGTGGCAGCTGACACCCAAAGCTGGAGACTCAAGTTAGGCGCACTCACAGAGGGTCGACGTATTGTTATAAAAATATCTACTGTTGTTGTTAGGAGCCTTCCAGTCTGTTCCAATTCATATCGTCCCTACGTCCGACAGAACAAAACACTGCCTGTTTCTGTACCATCCTCACAATTGCTCTTATGTTTGAGCTCATTATTTCAGCCATTGTCTTATCCATAGTGTCAAGGAACTTTTTATATTTTTCTTCCTCTACTGTACCAAACATGATATCCTTTCCCAGGGACTGGTCTCTCCTGACAACATATCCAAAGTACATGAGATTAAGTCTGGTCATCCATGCTTCTAAGGAGCATTCTGGCTGTACATCTTCCAAGACAGATTTGTTTGTTCTTTTGGTAGTTGATGGCACTTTCAATCTACTTCACCAGCACCATAATTCAAATGCATTGAATTTTCTTCAGTCTTCCTTATTCAATATCCAACTATCACATGCATATGCGGTGATTGAAACTACCATGGCAGGGTCAAGCATACCTTAGTCCTCAAAAGAAAGTTCTTGCTTTTCAACACTCTAAAGAGGTCTTGTGAAGAAGTTCTACTCATTGGATCTCTTGACTTCTGCTTCCATGAGCATTGATTGTGGATCCAAGCAAGATGAACTCCTTGGCAATTTCATTTTTTTTTCCTCAATTCATCATGATGCTACCTATTGGCCCAGTTATGAAGATTTGGGTTTTCTTTACATTGAGTCATAATCCATACTGAAGGCTGTGATCTTTGATCTTCATCAGCAAGTGCTTCCAGTCCTCCTCACGTTCAGCCAACAAGGTTGTGTCACCTGCGTATCACAGGCAGCTTAATAAGCTTCCTCCACTTTCTTCTTCATATAGTCCAGCTTCTCTGATTATTTGCTCCGCATAGAGACTGAAGAAGCATTGTGAGAGGACACAACACTGATGCCCACTTTTCCTGATTGTAGCCATGCAGTATTCCATTGTTCTTGTTTGCACAGTTGCCTGTTATAGTTTCACATGAACGAAATGAAGTGTTCTAAAATGAAGTGTTCTAAAATTTCCATTCGCCTCAAGTCTGTCCATGTTCTGTTATTACCCCCCCCCCTCAATCCAAGGCCTTTGCATGGTTTAAAAGACAAGAAAACATCTTTCTAGTATTCTCTGCGTTCAGCCAAGATTCATCTGACATTGGCAGTGACATGCCTCATTCTCTTCTGAATTTGGCCTGAACTTTTGACAGCTTCCTATCAATATACTGTGCAGCCATTGCTGGAAGATCTTCAGCAAAATTTTATTTGCATGTGATATCAATGATATTGTTCTATAATTTGGGCCTTCTGTTGAGTCATTTTTCTGTGGAATGGGTACAAATAAGGATCTCTTCCAGTCATCTGGCCAGGTAACTGTCTTCCAAATTTCTTGGCAAAGACTAGCACCAGCTTCCAGTGCTTCATTAGCTTATTGAGCCATCTTTATTGATATTCTGTCAATTCCATGAGTCTTGCTTTTTGGCTAATGTCTTCAGCGAAGTTTGGACCTCTTCCTTCGGTACCATCTGTTCTTGCTCATATGCTCCCTCGTGAAGTGGTCTGAATAGTGTGTGAATAATTCCTTCCTTCCAGGAAAATCTCCCTGTGAGTCCTTATTTCAACCAAACAGGAATTTATAATAATATCTTAACATACCCGGTTTCATTTTAGAGTTTTACCTCGTGCGTTGCTGAACACCTGTTTTGAGTGATATGTGCATTAATTTTGTCTGCGATAGAACCTTCCTTTGGCTTACCAGCAGGTGTTGCTGGGAAGAAGTGTGCTTCCTTATCTTCACGATGCTCTTGCCTTTCCAGGAAATGATACTACACAGGTGATGCACGGGCCATTGGTTCCCTAATTTGTCTGTAGAAGGAAAGAATTTAGTTCATGTTCACAGTGTAACTTTGAAATGTAAGATTACTTGATTATATTTTATAGAAATCTAGTCACATACAAAATAGGCATTAAGCATAAAAGCAAGGAAAGCAAATACAGTAACCCCCATAGGAGAAACTAGCCCTTCCTCCTAACCATTCTTCCACTGAGCGGCTGGTGGGTTCAAACTTCCAGTCTTCTGGTTAGCAGCCAAATACTTAACCTCTGCATCACCAGGGCTCCTAAAGTTGTTAGACTCCTAACTCATCTCAGTCCAGTTAAGGCTCCAAAGGATGCTGTGTCTTGGCTATTGAATCATAGGCATGTCAATCTTATCCATAGCCATTTGTATTACATTTTTCTTTATCGTGTGTGGTGAGGACTGATTCCCAGAAAGAAATCGATAACTTAAAAGTGTGCACAGGGTGACAACCATCGAAATTTAAAATGCAGAGAGTGAGAGGGGTGCACAGGCACCCTGTCATGTGAGAGAATAACCCTACAGACGTGATCAGCAGTGAGTCGGGGTCCAATGCCGACATTGACTGTGAAGCTGCATATCTGCTAGAACAAGTGAATCCTGATGAATATGTGAAAATTGGATTGTATCAGACCAGCAATCAATTTGCTTCCAGCCCTTATTGTATTGTCTGTAGGAAACTTGGTTAAAGAATGGCAAGCAGCCACGGAAGCTCCTGCCTTGTTTTCAAAGTACAGTGACCTCTCTGATAAACCAATTGAGGTCTTTTTTCCCTGAACAAGCACAAAATAATGCTTTCTAATATAAAATGGATATATTTTGTCGTTTGAACTGTAAGGAAGAGACCAAAAGTCAAGAAGTATTATTCAAAAGTTGTACTCCAAATAATGGATACTTAGTATGTCACTCAATCTTAAAACATTATAAAGGCAACTACAAGGTCAATGATAATTACAGTGCTCGGGAGGAAAACCCAATTGGCTCCTGGAATTTTGTAACCAGAGTGGACTGTTGTCCATAGTATAATATCAATGACAGAGAACACAGAAGAACACGTTCTAACATGACTACATGCTAGCAGATATGGGGGTGACATTCGGAACAATCACAGGTGTTGTTGTTAGCTGCCATCCAAGCCATTCTGACACATAGTCACCCAATGCACAACAGAGAGAAACACTGCCCGGTCCTGCTCCATCCTCACAATTGCTATATTGAGCCCAATTTTGCAGCCACGGTGTCAATCCATCTTGCTGAGGCTCGTATTCTTTTTTGCTGACCCTTCACTTTACCAAGCATGATGTCCTTCTCTAGGGCCTGGTCCCTCCCAATAAATGTCCTTGGTATGTGAGATAAATTAAAAAATCCAATTCAAATGTTGCCCCAAACCTGAAGAAAGCACCTTCCAGAGCCAACTCAAATCGGAGAGGAAGAGGAGACTGGGTTCCATCGTGTCTGAGGCTGGAACTGAGAACATCCCAACTACCATCACTCTCATTTGTGGAGTGCTTTCTGGCTGTAGAAGCCGATCAGTGTTTGGCAGACCCGGGCAGAAATACACAAGAGAGGTATGTTGTTTTATAGCTGTATCCCCATGCTAGAGAAGCATTTTAATTTTGTTAGTAATTATTTGGTGCCCTGTGAGGTACACTGGGAAGGATAGTCACATATTCAGTAATGAAAAAGAACAATGCTTGACCCATAGCTTTTTATTCCGGGAAAAGAATTGGGGAGAGTAGTTGATGCACTTCAACTGTGTATATTTCAAGCTGGGGTTGCGAAGAAGTTGGCAGCAATTCTAAAACTCCTTCCCCACATTTAAGTAAACAGTTTACTGAGTTGAAAAATGTTTACACAAGGCTTTGAAATCAGGGATGAGATAAAAGTACTTCTTTGTGGAATTTATGAAGCAATTTTTTTGTTCTTTTTTTTGGGGGGGGGGTTTGAACAAGTGGCATATCGCAGTGACATACAGTATTTTAATCTTTAATCACCTCAATCTATAATTTCCTTATAAATGCCATCATTTCTAATAACGTGGCAATCAGCATTTCATAAGATCACATTCGGTTACAAATCCCTTGATCGACAAGTTGAATTCTCTTTCAACCCTTGAAGTTTTCTATTCTCCAAACCATGGATGCTTCTCACTCACTCACTGCCATGAGTTGAGGCCTAGCCACAGCTACCCTATAAGACGGGACAGAACTGCCCCTGTGAATTTCCAAGACTGTAATTCTTTACAGGAGTCGAAAGCCTCATCTTTCTCCCTCGGATCAACTGGTGGTTTTGAACTGCTGACCTGGCCAGTAGCAGCCCAAGGTGTAATGACCACATCACCAGGCTGCCCTTCAATCACATTATGAGCTATATCGATGACCTGTAATAAAAATAAGATAAATAAAAAATCCAATTCAAGTGCTGCCCCAAACCTGAAGCAAACACCTTCCAGAGCCAACTCAAATCAAAGAGGAAGAGGAGTCTGGTTTCCATGCTCTCTGAGGCTGGAACTGAGGACGTCCCACAAGTGACCCAGGGAAGTGCAGACACTGACAGGCATACAAGAATGAAGGACAGTGGTGGTAAAGGCTGTCACATACGCAGTTTTCCAACAACAGTAATAATCAGCCAAAACAATATAGGCTAATACTAACAAGTTTCTGTTATTTCTGCGGCACTGGCTAACAGTTCCTGTGCTCTTATTTCCACCCGGAGTGCTGGTTTCTTGTGCTCTCTGGACCATAAAGGGTGGATAGCAACGGAACAGCCTGACTCAATACAGAAAGCGGGAGAAACCCAAAACTTCTTTCCAGGAAGGAATTTGGCCTTCGGATGGAAATATGTAGAGAGCACCGGCAAAGATGATGCTATCTAAGTATTTCCATGTGCCACCAAAACCCTATTTGTAATTATGTTCATATTTCAAAGGCCCTGGGGATCACAGGGCTTTGAGGCTTGTACTGTGCTGGGGAGCCCACCGTTTCTTGAGAGGGAGGAAAGAATGTCTCTAGGGGAATGGAGACATTTTCCCTATAGCTTTTTTTCAGTGACCTCAGATGAGGGTTCTCCCCAACTCTTATCCCTTGGACCCTCAACTCCATGGCACAGAAACTTTGATGCAAATGCAACTAAAGGTCACTTGCACATTGACCCCTGTCCAAAGGCGGGGCGGGAACAAACTCATGACAACATGAGGCCCGAAGAGAAGATAGGCTCCAAATGCCTGAAGGGTTTACTCCGCATTCGAAACGCAAATTACCGACATCATCAAGACGACTTTGAACATCAATTAAAAGATGGAAGTTTATATCTTTATTTTACAAACACATGTGCAACTCACTTAAAGAGATTATTGTTCCCAAACCATAAGCATTTCTAATCAAGGACGAGAATAAGCACAAATTGAAAAACGAGGGATTAAAGATCACACAATATGGAGAGTGGAGCCGGCCCTCCTGATATAAACTCTTTGGTTAGTTGATCATGTGTGTTTCCTTCTGGTTTCCCCCATCACTCCATCCAGCCTAAGCTCTGCTTCTACGTCTAAGGATTTTTCCCCCCTAGAGACTTAGAAAGTAGATCTTGTGTTTTCCCTCCAAACAGTGTTTTTGCTGTCAGTAAAACGAACTAAACGCACTCATGCACACACACAAGCCTTTGTCTAATTTCAATAATGATAGTTGAACAGTTACTGCAATTGCTAGTTAATATTTTAGACATTTGCCCAACTTAGAAAGAAAGCCAGGAGCAAAAGTCGTAAAGGAATTCTTAATTAATACCTAAAATATTGTTGAAACCTGTTCTTCAGTCAACACTCCTCCCAGAGACAAAGAGTTGATTTCGGTTTTCATTTAAAATGATCCCATAATCTTACGCATGTGTGCTTCGTTGTCCTCTTTCTCTGTCCTCAACCCCACCCCTGTCCCTCATACAGGCAGGTTGTTGTTAGGTGCCATTGACTGTGTTCCGACTCATAGCGACCCTATGTACAACCGAAGAAAACAGTGTCCAGCCGTGTCTCATGCTCACAATGGCTCTTATGCCAACCCATGGGTTGGCAAACTTTTGACATGGAAGAGCCTATCCTGTCCCTCACAACAATTTAAAAATCATTGGAAAGCCATAACTATATTTTTACAACCAAATGAAAGCACTATTATCTGACTCATCACCTTTAAAATTTTTCCATTTTATTTCAGAGTCATATGTAAATTGCGTATGGGTCTGGAGTCACCATTGCCAGCCCGAGAAGTAGCCCACTGTTGCAGCCACTGTGTTGATGCATACATAATAGGTATAGCTACACATATCATTAGAAACCTTATTAAACACAAAACAAAAAACCTTCGTCAAAAATCCAAAAGAAGATTTTGAAACCCTGTTTGTTTCCGAATAGAACTGCCCCCTAAGGTTTTCAGCGGCTGCAATCTTCTGGACATAGATGGCTCGGCCTCTCTCCCAGGGTGTTCCACGATGGGTTGGAAACGCCAACTTTTTGGTTAATGGACCAGTGGAAACTGTTTGTGCCAGCCAACCAAGGAAACGACAGAAAACAAAACTCACTGCAAAGGGCTCGATTCTGATTCAACCAATAAGCACTCAAAGATGTTTCTTGAACAAAGGAGCCCCCTTCCTAGAGTTGGAGAGTATGCATATATAAACTGAGCAGAATTATTTCCTAAGTTAAGACGTTTAAGGGAGGCATGACTTTTTAGGAACATGTACATATTTTTAGAGATACTTTTCACTCTGGAGATGATGTAACAAATCATCCAATCTTTTCTTTTACATGTGAAAATAAAATAAGTGAGCCCCAGGAAAGTTCAGTTGAGCTGTCCCGGGCCACAGAGCACCTATTGGCAAAGCTGGAAGTAAAAGACCCCAGGCCTTTTGAGTCTCCTAACTCATCACACTCATTCTACCGTCTGTCTTATACATTTGACCAAATCTTTATATGCATAATGATACACATGCATGCTTATAAAATGAAAATGGAATTGAAAACTGTGCTGCTCATAAATCAATTCATTATGGAAACTTCACCAGCCTCACAGAATAAGAAGCTTCACCCCCTCATAAATTCTCACAGTCTGATTACCATTCTCTCAAAGCAGTAACCACAAATGTCATTATACATTTAACTGTGGAACCATTGGATTAATATCTCCTTCTCTCACAAGACTGTCAACTCTCTGGGAGGGGAGATTATATTAGTATTTTCTTCCCAAAGCACCAAGCATATGGTCAATGAACTACTTGTTGAATGGATGTCCTACAATTGAAAACCTATTCATGCAGAGTGTTATGGCTTAATTCCCACCCAAAATATGTTGGCTTCCAATTGCCCTGCTACCTGTGGACGTGACCTTGTTTGGAAATAAGCTTCATGACCATGTTATCAGTTAACAGGAGCTCATACTAGGGTTGGGTGCATTCTAACCCCATATGAATAGTATCCTTAAAGAAGAGAAATGACACAGAGGAAGGTGGCCATGTGACAATGCACCCACCAACAAAGGACTGCCTAGGTCTCCTAATAGCTGGGAGAGACAAGAAAAGATCATACCTTAGGAATTTTGGAAGGATATGGTCCTCCCAACACGCTGATTTGAACTCCTTGTCTCCAGTAGTGTCTTCACATTACTTCTGGAAACTCACTGTGCTTCCTGTCCTTCAAAGTACAATCAAGACCAGTTTGCCTCAGTGTGAGCTTTTGGAGATTTTCTTCTTGGACCTGTTTTTGGTGTGTCGGTTATGTAATGATGAAATTGGCAGTTATGTAACAGTGAAACAGCATTCTGTTATGATGTAATCACCTTCCATTTTGTAATCTGTTGTGGCCTTCCCTTATTTTCAAATTATGCTAATTTTTGCATAAAAACCTGTCTTTGGGATCTAACCACGTTGTTAAGTGAGACTGGGTATATTTATTAAGACAATTAGAGCTCTCTTTGAGGATGCCTAATAGCTGAGGAAATGCTCCTGAAAGAAAGAATGGATAAAACTGAGGGAAGTGCATTGTTAAATAAGCACATGGGATTTCAGAATGAAAGGGCTAAGCATCTAGGACCAGTAGTAGAGATAGGGGGAGGGAAAAGACCACATGCAGACCTATCATTGTGGATTTCAGCATGCTAAAGATAAAGAGAAGATTCTAAGGGCTTTCAGTAGGAAAAGACATCAGGCCATCTAAATGGATGGAGAATCCTCCAGGCATTCATTCCTCATCATCCATCCAAGATAGCAAAGAAAACTCCATGAACACTTTCAACATCCTTGAGGGGAAATGATTTCCACCTGGAGTTCTGTACCCAGCCAAACTATCCATCAATGGCAAGGGCAGCCTTCAAACGTTTTCTCAACATTTAACTTCTTCGAACATGTATTTTCTCAGGAAATAATTTTTGGTTGCACCCTAGCAAAATGAGGAAGTAAACAAATCAAGAGGTGGTATGAAATCCAGGAAACATAGACTAAACATGGCAGAACAGTGAAAGGAAGCCTGCTCAGGCCAAGTGAGACTTGTGTAGGCTACGGCAGGAGAGGGAGAGCTCCAAGAACAGGGGAACTTGATAGCTAAAACCTAAGTAAAATCAGAAAACAAAAAAACACACAACCATCAAGTCAATGCAGACTCATAGTGACCCTATAGGGCAGGACAGAACTGCCTCTGTGAATTTCCAAGACTGGAATTCCTTATGGGAGTAGAAAGCCCTGTCTTTCTCCATTGAAGCTGCTGGTGGCTTCAAACTGTCAACCTTGTGATTAGCAGCCCAATGTAGAACCACTATGCTACCAGGGCTTTTTGTTAGGCTAGAGGGTATGATAACAGTCTACTGCCATGGTGTCGGTTCAGACCCTTGTCAACGCTATAGGACAGAGTAGAACTGTTCCATAGGGTTTTCAAGAGCATAATCTTCATGGAAGTAGACAGTGGGTTCTATCTTTCCCCTGCAGACGGAGGGTTTGAACATCAACTTTGCAGTTTTCAGTCCAGTGCTTAACCCACTGCACCAGCACAGCTCCGTAAATAGTGTAATAAAGAGACTGGTAAAACTTGAAAATGTACTGAAGGCATAGGAGGGCAGTATACCAATCATTCACGGTTCAAAAGAAAAGCATAACTAGTTGGAGCGGGATGGTAGGTAGGAAGCGAGGTAGCTACCCAGACAAGTAGAGATAGATTACATAGAATTTCCTTAAATTAGTAGGGGGGCTGACTAAGCAGGTCCGAAATACATAGTGCCAGCTGTCAGGAATGGAATGTTACTGACCAGTGTCATCCACATGGGAGGATTCCTTCTCTCCCAAGGAAACCTCAGCCTTGTTTTAAGACCTTCCAACTGATTAAGTCTGGTTCACTCAAACTGTCCAAGACCATCTGCTTACTTAAGGCCCATTTAGAGCCCCGTACTTAGGGTGGTGTGAATAGTTGAAAGTTTGAGTCCACTCTGAGGTGCCTTGGAAGAAAGACCTGACGATTTATTTTTGAAAATAAGCCATTGAAGATCCCATAAAATACAGTTTTTTTCCATGAATTGAAACTCATTTGATAGCAAACTATTTTTTTTTAATTTACTAAAAACCATACAAACAAACCATTGCTGCCAAGTTGAATCGGAGTATTAGTGATCCTGTAGGACAAACCCTCTCCAGGGTTTTCAAGGCTTGTAATCTTCATGGAATCTGACTACTACATTTTTCTCCCATGCAGCTGCTGGTGGATTCTAATCACCCGCTTTTCCCTTCATAACTAAGTGCTTTAACCTTTATGTCACTAGGGGTCCTTTTAGTTTATTTACCTGCCAAATGTGAGCGAAAGGTGAGGTTTCCCACACCTCTCTAAGATTCCATCTTAGAAACCCACAGGGGCAGTTCTACCCTGTCCTGTAGGGTCATTTGCTTTAAGATGGAATTGACTCAATGGTAGTCACAATCAAACCCACTGCTGTCAGGTTGATTCTGCCTCACAGCAACATTGTGGGAAGAGGGGAATTGTCCCTTCGGGCTGCCAAGGCTATAGATATGTATGGAATCTGACTGACACATCTTTCTCCCACAGAGAAACATTTTAGTTAGTAGTGCTCCTGTAGCTTACCTATTAGCTTTAAATACATTTGCACAATCACGTCACTGCACACCTAGATTAGTGGTTGAATAACAGAGCTGTAAGTGTTGGACTACTAACTGTAAGATTGGCAGTTCAAATCCACCAGCTGTACAGCAAAAGAAAGATGAGACTGTCTACTCCTATAAAGATTTAGAGCCTTGGGAATCCTGTATAGGGTTGGAATCAACTCAGTGACAGTGAGTTTCTGTTTGTGTTCTGGCTGTGTTCTTTTGGCTGGGCCAGTGAGGTGAGGATGTGGGGGAGCAGCGTGGGCAGGCTAGCCAAGGTGATGTGTCAGAAAAGTCACTTCATACAGGCAAAAGAAAAGAAAGAGAATCAGAAACTACAGGAAAACAAAACATCCCAAAAGGAACCTGTGGTTCTAATAAAAAATAACAGGAAATGAAAATATTTTTCTGTTAAACAGTAGAAAATACCAAAGAAAAATCCATGTGAACTTGGCTCCGGTAATGTTGCCCAGTGAGGGCCACCAGAGTTGTGACACTGGAACCACAGGGGCACAGAGGTGATTAAAGCTCACCACTTGGCTCCAGATGGGCACCATTTACTGTTTAGTGGTCCGGCACTTTTACAATCAACCTGTGGAGAAACCAAACCAAGCTCACTATCATCCAGTGAATGCCGACTCATAGTGACCCCATAAGAAAGGGTAGAACTGTCCCTGTGGGTTTCTGAGACCGAAACTCTCTACAGGAGTCAAAGGCCTCATTTTTACCCTTAGGAGTAGCTGCAGGTTGCAAACTGTTGACTTTATGGTTAGCAGTCCAACAAGTAACCCTCTGCACTACCAGGGCTCCTGGTGGAGTAGTGGCTACACGTTGGTTGCTGTGTTAGTCTGGGTGGACTAGGGATATAAAGCCAGAGCCACGCAAATGTGTATAAGAAAGAGCTTTATATAAAAAGAACAATTGTATATTGAGAAACATCCCAGCCCAGTCCAGATCAAGTCCATAAGTCTGATATTAGCCCATTATGTCTGACACCAGTTTATAAATTCCTCTTCAGACTCACACAATACATGCAATGATGCCAAATACAGGAAGATCACAGGCTAGTGAGTGGAAAGTCCTGTGGATCCAATGGCAATGGAAGCATCCCCGTGCTATTGTAGGTCTCCACGTTGCTCCTCCAGCTGTAGGGCTCTGTCTCCATCAGCATAGCTCCATTTGGCTTGTCATTAGGAAGGTTGAGCAGAGAGTGTGTCCCACCTCCAAGAAGAAAGACAGGTGTTTCCAGACACCTCAGGAGAAGGCCATGCCCACACAGTCATTATTGACTATGACCTGGTTTACAGGCTAGGTTCCACCCCTTTGCTCAGTTAACAGATTATGTAACTGCCACATTTGCTAACTACAAAGTCGACAGTTCAAAACCACCAGTCGTTCCATAGGAGAAAGAGGAGGCTTTCTACTCCCATCAAGATTGCTGTTTTGAAACCCTACAAGGGCAATTCTATCCTGTCCTATAGGGTTACTATGAGTCGGCATTGACTCGATGGCAACCACTTTGGTTTTGTTTGGTGGGAAAATCATAGAAGATGCACCATGTTTAAGTCACATACCATGTATGCCAGCCACCATAGCATTGTATAAAGAAGAGGCTGGCCAGGAGGCCAGGTGGGGAATTTGTGAACAAGATACAAATGCTTTTGTCTTCATCTCACAGACTGAGCAGTTCGAGGGAAGCTGTCTCCAGAGATAGAACAAGAAGTGGATATGATGTGAAAGGGGAAATGAGAATCATAAAATATTGGCAGTGGGCAGTGCAAATGAGCTAAGGTCTCTATCATGAATAAGATCTAGAGTTAGTGAAGAATATTGACTACCAGTTGACTGAACATTGACCAAATATTAACTATGGACTGTTAGAAGAACAGACAAATCTGTTTTGGAAGAAGTACAGCTAGAATGCTCCTTAGAAGCAAAGATGGCAAGACTTGTCTCATGTATTTTAGACATGTTGTCAGGAGAGACCAGTCCCTGGAGAAGGGCACCAACCTTGGTAAAGTAGAGGGACAGTGAAAAAGAGGAAGGTCCTCAACACAATGGCTTGGCACAGTGGCTGCAACAATGGGCCCAAACATAACAACAATTGTGAGGATGGTGCAGAACAAGGCAATGTTTTGAACTGTTGTCCATTGGGACATTAAGAGTCAGAACTGACTTGCCAGCACATAGCAACTGCGTTGGTAAATCCAGAAATGGCAGTCTAAGCTCATTTAGAGCTCTAGATAACCCAAAGAAAGACAAACACCAAATAATGACATTGGCTGCCCCAAGACAGCAAAGTTAGGACAAGGCAGAGTAGCGTACAGGATTGTTGCTTTGCAGTGATCAAGTCTTCTGTGTTGTTGTCAGTTAATTGTGTGCGTGTTATCTTTTTTATTTTTAAGGAAATTTAAAACATTGTATTGGTTAAAAACAAACAAACAAACAGAACATCAAGGGGAACAGAACAATGAAGGCCCCAGGGAATACCAAAAATATGTAGTCTGTGGGGCCAGGACTCCTAAAAGCCAACAAACAGACCTGGAACTATTACAGGCTTTTCCTTTTGTGTTGTTGATTTTTGTTGTTATTTTGTTTTCTTTTGTTGTTTTATTTTGCTCTGTCTTGTTTTTTGTGCATATTATTATCTCTGCAGTTCTATCTAGATAAGATAGGCGGGATAAACAATCTGGAGGAGAAAACAATGGGACCAACGGTTCCAGGGGGACATGGGAGAAAGGGAGGCAGGAGAAAGGAAGTGGATGTTAACAACCCCAGGGACAAGGGAACAACCAGTGATCCAAAATCAATGGCAAGGTCTGGTAGGGCTTGATCAAGGGCAATGTAACTGAGAGGAATTACTGAAAACCAAATGAAGGCTGAGCATGATAGTGGGACAAGAGGAAAGTAAAAGGAAATAGAGGAAGGAACTCAGAGGCAAGGGCATTTATAGAGGTCTAAATACAGGCATGCACATATGTAAATATATTTATATACGAGGATAGGGAAATAGATCTATGTGCATATATTTATAGGTTTAGTATTAAGGTAGCAGATGCACATTGGGCCTCTTCTCAAGTACTCCCTCAATGCAAGAATACTTTGTTATATTAAACTGGCATTCCATGATGTTCATCTTCCTGACATGATCTCTGAGGACAAGGTGGTGGATAAGTAAATGTGGTGAAGAAAGCTGATGGTGCCTGCCTATCAAAAGAGATAGCATCTGTCTTAAAGACTTGAAGATAAACATCTACCTGAGAAGCAACAAAGCCCACATGGAAGAAGCACACCAGCCTTGTGATCATGAGGTATCAATAGGATCAGCTATCAGGCATCAAAGAACAAAAAACCGTATCATTGTGAACGTGGAGGATTGTGGAGTAGAGACCCAAAAGCCCATCTGTAGGCAACTGGACATCCTTGGCGGTGGGGGGGGGGGGGGCGGGTGGACAATGAAAAAGTGGGTGATGGGTGACATCAAACAGTGTAAAACATGACAAAATAATAATTTATAAATTGTCAAGGGTTCATGAGGGAGGAAGGGTGGAGGAGGGAAGGGACAAAATGAGTAGCTAATACCAAGGGCTCAAGTAGAAAGAAAATGCTTTAAGAATGATGATGGCAACAGATGTACAAATGTGCTTGACACAATGGATGGATGGATGGATGGGTTGCAATAAGAGATGTATGATCCTCTAATAAAATGATTTAAAACAAACAAAAACAGAAACTAAAGAGTAGTGTGAGACATATAAAAGATCAGCGTTAGACAGACATCAAGTCACAGCAGTTAATCATGTTAATTGCAACAGGAATCCAGGATTACTACCCAGGTTTCTGCTGTGACCTACGAGACATAGGAACTCATATGTCTGCAGTTCAACTCCAGTAAAATTTATTTACATGTACAGTGACAGTGGATTCTGGTGAGTGTGACAGAGCGTACAGGCATCCTGGAGACTGGAAATTCACATGAGAGAACAAGTCAAGTGTGCAGTGGCAACAATCTAATGCTTGATGTGTTTGTGTAGGAGCCCTGGCAGTGTGGTGGGTTACACATTGGGCCACTGTGTGGGAGAAAGATGAGGCTTTGTACTCCTGTAAAGAGTTACAGTCTTGGAAACCTACAGGGGTAATCCTTCCCTGTCCTATAGGGTTGCTATGAATCAGAATTGACTGGATGGCACTGAGTTTGGTGTGAGTTTTAACATTTTTGTTGTTGCTTTTAATTGATGTTGAGTAAGCTCTACCTCATGGCAACTCCATGTACATCCAACAGAGCGGAACCATATGCCTTGTCGGGAGCTGTGCTCATGCCAGCTGGGATGCTGGAGCCTGTTGGTGCAGTCTCTGCGTATCTTGAGCGCTTTCCAGACGGGCTCATCTTCTAGCATTCTATCGGACAATATTGTGTGACGATCAATAGAGTTTTCATTTTTTAGTTTTCCAAAGTAGATCCGCAGACTGTTCTTCCTTGCTCTGTATTAGTCGGGAAGCACTGTTGAAACCTGTCTACCTTGGGTGACCTTGCTGATGTTTGAACTACTGGCAGCCTGGCTTCTACCATCACATTCTGATAAACTGACAGGCAGGTTGTGGCTCAGGCCCTTAATTAAGAGCTTAGAAACATTATCTCTGTTTCCTGGCTCCTCAGAGCATCTACCTTTCCCCATGTCAAGCTTTCCTGTTCAATACACGGTGAACTAAAAAGGAAAAATCAACTTGATCCATGGGAGGGAACTTGGGGAAAAGCAAGCATTTTGCCAGTTACTGCTTTGCAGGCAGTTCAAGCTCCTGGATTTGTTGGAACAGTTTCACCTTAATTCCTCATTGCAATGGCCTGGCAGCCCTGCTTCCAAGGCTAGATAAAACCATGGCTCCTGCCAGCAGCCATTCTCAATAAACATTTTCTAAATAAGTGTTTGCATACATGAATGAATGATTAAATGCTGGAGGAACACACTTCCCAGAGGAGCTTGGGAAAGAGCAGGTCGGCAAACTGGTACCTCTAGGATCGTTTGGAGTTAGGGGTGGAGGGTAGGAGCATGAGGTGGGCCCTGTGGGGATATGAAATGACACAAGGAGGGCAACAACCTTTTCTCTCTCCTTCTCCCCTTCCTTTTTTTGTTTTGTTTTGTTTCTGTGAGTCCTTACACCAAAAACCACTTGCTATAGAGATGCCTCGGATTCATAGTGGCTCCACGTGTGTCAGAAGATAACTGTGTCGTGTTTTCAATGGCTGAGTTTCAGAAGTGGATCACCAGGCCTTTCTGCTGAGGTATCTTCTGTGTGGACTACAACCTTCCATCTTTCTTCCAGAAGTCAAGTGCACTAACCATTCGCATCACCTAGGACTCCCTGTCAATCTTTTAGTTGGACAGTGCTGATGAGCTGATTTCTGACCCAAAGAAACCCCACATGATAAGAGTACAATTGCTCACAGAATGTTTCTAGGCTGCAATCTTTATGGAAGCAGATTACTAGGTCTCTCTCCCATGGAGTTGCTGGGTGGGTTCAAAGTACCAACCTCCTGGTTAGCAGCAACTGCTTAATTGTTGTTCCACCAGGGCTCCTTGACAGTGCTTTACCACCACCACCCTCCTTTTTGTTTTCCTTCGTTTCCCCCCTGCCTCTCCTCACTCCCACACTTCTGTGCCTTTCTCAGGGTCACCCCTCTTGCTCCATCCAGCTGGGTTATGGATTTGCAATTTATAGACATGTGTTTGGTGACTCTGTGGGTTAGGCCCTGGGGTGCTGACAGCAAGGCAAGAACAGTGGTTCAAACCCCATAGCTGTTCCACAGGAGAAATATCAGGCTGCTTGCTCCAGTAAAGGCTGACAGTGTCAGCGGACTTCCGGCAAGATGGTGCCCAGGTAAGCAGCTTGCATCGAAAGCTCTATGGTAATCGGCAAATTTACCAATTAGGAGACTGAGTGGGGGTTCCAGGTAAGTGAATTAACTCCTGTAGCGATCAAGAGTATTTCCTATACCAGGGCGGTTAACTTTCCTCCACAGCTAGCCATGCTCTGGAACCCCTAGACTCTGCCCGAGGTTCACCTGAGACACTCACAGCTGCGAGCAGCCCCCTGCTTCCTACGCAGCCTTCTGCTGCTACCCTCCCACCTCCAGCCCGTGGACAAGTGGCTAAGGCTAGATCCTGTCCAAAGACTCCCCAAGGCAAGCCCCATCAAGTGGCCCCACACACATGCCAACCCTTGGCTGTACCCTCCGTGGTGGGAACCCACCCCCATTCCTTACCTATGAACTGTAGCCCAGGCCACTGCAGCTTAAGCCCACTAGCCATCCGTGCTGGGCTCCAACAGCTGCTTACGAAACACTTCAATAACTACAAGGAGTTCAATCATGATCCCTTAGCCTGAAGCCAGATCCCTCTGCAGCAAGTGACCGTGACTCTTAAAGCCACAGTCAGGACCTATCTGCCATCCTTTGCAGATTCCCTTGCAGGGCTGATCTGGACACTGCAGCCCCCTGGTGAGTCTATCTTGGACTAGTGGTTTCTCTGCCGGGCCACCTCCAGCCCTGAAGTTTTCCTGCCCAGAAGTTGTGACCCCACAGCTTCTCCACCAGGTCACTTCTGCCCCCAGGGGCCTACATGCAGTAATGCCTCAACCAAGCAGCTTCTTCGCTGGCCCACCCCCAACTCCGGGATTTTCCTGTGGTGGTGCCATGGCTCTGCAGAGTGTCCGCCAGGCAGTAACTGACCCCGGGGAGTACCCACAATATCGCTACAAATCCATGGCTTATGGTCCAGATTCATGATGTCCTGGCCACCCTAGCACACCCTTGCCTGATCCTGAAGCATACCCACAAACCCAGACCACAGGCCAACTTCTGAGCTCATCTGGTGCTGCAAGCCACCAAACACTGGTGGTACCTCCCTTACATAGTAGCCCAGTACCCAAACACAGTAGGTCACAGGCAGGCCCCACAATCACCCTTACCAGCCCCACAGAGAGAAAGCTCAGGGCCCTCATGTCTTTCTGGAATATGGCACTAAGTGCCACCCAAAATGACATGAGAACAACAACCTACCTCAACAACCTCGACAAAAAAAGAAAAAGAGAAACAAAATCCAATGTCAGAGGTAGTCCTAAACTTAATGACATTCATAGAAGAAGCAGATGTTGATCTGCCACAAAAAGAATGCTTCTTGGAGTCATACAGCATATGAGGGAGGGAAGCAATCCTTATTAGGATACAATGACTGAGGAGATGAAGTCCACAAGTCAATGGGATGAAGGCCACACACCAAAAGGAAATACGAGAGTTAAGGGGTGAGGTAACAGAAGCAGAAAACAAGATAGCAGACTTGACCAACAGATTGGAAGAGGCAGAAAAGTGAAAGTGATCTGGAGGACAACCAGGCAGACTTCAACAAAAGGGAAAGACAGTCAAACAAGACAGTCAAAGAGGCAGAAGAAAACCCGAGATCTATGATAGATGCAATGACAGAAGAACAATATTCAAATAATAGGAATACCAGAACAAGACCCAATGAAGAAGTCAACAGCTAAAGTAGTGAGGGAATTTCTGGAAGAAAATTTCCCGAACTTAATGAATGAGAATCAGACAATCATACAGGAAGCAGAGAGGACACCAGGGCACCCATGAAGAAATCACCAGGGTACATAATAGTTAAGCTGTCCAACTTTGAGGAAAAGGAAAAACTCATAAAATCAGCCAGAGAAAAAAAGACAGTCACATACAGTGGTACTCAGATAAGAATATGCTCAGACCTCCTCATGAAGAGGAGGAGTGAGTGAAGTAACATCTTCCTAAAGTTGAAAGAGAACAATTCCAATCCAAGAATCCTTTATCCCATCAAACTGTTTATCAAGATAGATGGAGAGGTAAAAGTCTTCCCAGACAAGAGAAAACTCAAATAATGCTATAAGACACCCAACAATAACAAAACCCACCCAACCTTGTGAAAAATCCTTGCTGACTCACTGTGGTCAGAAGATCAATATTCACCAATTACGAATAGGAGACCACCACATTTTGCAACCCACCTGGAAGTCAAGGTTCTGTAAACAACCACCAAGATAACATTGCCTCAATGGCGAAAAGAAGGCAAGAATGAAGCCACTCCTATATACTCAGCACAATGTTATGTGGAGAACAGGAAATACCCAACTCAAATGGTACAGGATGACAACAATGAATCCACAGTTGGTGGTAATAACTCTGAATACCAATGGTCTGAATTTGCCAATTAAAAGTCAAAGGCTTTCAGACAGGCTCAGGAAACATAACCCAACAATCTATTGCCTGCAAGAGACACAACTTCAGCTTGCAGCCAAAAATAGGCTAAGAATAAAAGGCTGGAGAAACTATATCAAGCAAATGAGAACAAAATAGGCAGGGGTTGCAATGCTAATCTTGGACAAAATTGATCTCAAGGGGTGCAAATCACAATGAGAGTATGGTCACTATACAATGCTAAAATGATCAGTAGATTAAGAACCAGTGAGCATAACAAATATATATGCACCTAATTAAAGACATGCAAAATTTGTCAAACAAACTCTTCAAAAAATGAAAACACAAATCACAGACTCAACAACCACAGAAGGTGACTTTAATACACTACTATCAGAGAAAGATAGGTCACCAGGAAAGAAACTCAACAAAGAAGCTACAGAGCTTAAAACCACAATTAGGCGACTCAACCTGATAGAAATTTACAAAGCTCTTCCCCAGATTGAAAAAAAAAATCACCTTCTATTTAAGTGCACATAATCCTTATTTAAAAATAGAACACATGCTGGGGCACACGCCTGAGTAAATTCAAACACGTAGAGGTCACACAGACATCCCTCTTAGACCACCATGTCATAAAGCTGGAGATAAGCAAAAGGACCAAAAAAAACCCAAAACCGAGGACAAACGGTTGGAAGATGAATAACGATCTTCTGTGGAATGAGGGAGTATGGGCCTAAATTAGAGAGGAAATTTGGAAGTTTTTAGAAATTAACAAGAATGAAAACACAACATACCCACACCTACGGGACACAGCAAAAGCAGTTATCAGAGGTTGTTTGATAGTGACAAGTATACAAATGAAAAAGGAAGAGAGACTTGTGACTGAGACTCATGATTGATACATTATCACAAAACCTTCAGCAACCAGAGCAGAGTCAACAGAACAATCCCTCCAATAGCAAAAGAAAAGAAATCATAAATATCAGGGGCGAGATGAGGTAGTGGGAAGTCAAGAGAACAAAGCTAAAAACAAAAATTAAATAAACCTAGTTATTTGAAAGGATCAACAGAATTGATAGACCACTAGCAAACCTAACCAAGGATAGGAAGGAGAAAACATCGATAGCCAGAATGAGGGATGGATCAGGGGCAATCACAACAGACCCTAATGAGATTTAGAGGATAATTAAAAACTACTATGAAAATCTGTATGCCAATGAATTCAACAACCTGAAAGACATGGACAAATACTTGGAAAAATAATCTCTCCCTAGAATATCCCCAATAGAAGTCAAGAACCTCCATAGAACCATAGCAATTGAGGAAATAGATACGGTTATCAAGAAACTACCAACAGAAAAAGCTCCCGGGCCAGATGGTTTCACAGGAGAATTCTACCAAGCATTCAGGGAATTGCTGACACCAATCCTACACAAACTATTCTAGAACATAGAAAAAGATGGTAAACTCCCAAACTCATTATATAAGGCTATTATAACACTGATATGCAAACTAGGCAAGGATCCCAAAGAATACAGAACTACAGATCAATATCTCTAATGAACATTGATGCAAAAAGCCTTAACAAATATTGGCCAATAGGATACAAAAATATATTAAACAAATCATCCATCATGACCAGGTTGGATTCATTCCAAGGATGTATGTATGGTTCAGCATCTGAAAGTCCATTAATATCATTCATCACATTGAGGACATCCAACACCCACTCCTAATTAAGATACTCAAAAAGATAGGAATGGAGGGAAATTCTTCAAGGTAATAAAAGCTATCTATGAAAAACCAACAGCCAACGTCATAGTCAATGGAGAAAAGATTAAAACAATCCCACTGAAAAAGGGGACTAGACAAGGATGCCCCTTGTCCCCACTTCTAATCAACATCGTACTGGTGGTCCTAGCTAACAACATAAGGCCACAAAAGGACATTAGAGGCATTTGTCAGGGAGAGGAAGAGGTGAAACTGTTATTTGCAGATGACATGATTCTATACATTGAAACCCCCAAAAGCTCCACAACAGGAGTCTTGGCAGCAATAGAGGAATATGGATGAGTGACTGGATACAAGATCAACAAACAGAAGTCTCTTGGGTTGCTGTATACATCAGACAAGACCACAGAAGAGATCAAGAAAGCAGTGTCCTACACAATAGCCAAGCCCAAATTTAAATACCTAGGGATATACCTAACCAAAAAACTCCAAGGGATTTGTATGAAGAATACTAGAGAACCCTACTACAAGAAACCAAAAGTGACCCCCACAAATGGAAGAATACTCCATGCTCATGGATTAGAAGACTCAATATAGTAAAGATGTCAATCCTACCCAAGGCACTACATAAGTTTAACACTATACCAATACAAATACCAACAACCTTCTTCAGAGAAATGGAAAAAAACTGACTACCAACTTCACATACAGAAGGAAGAAGCCCAGAATTAGTAGAAAACTCCTAAAGAAGAATGACAAAGTGGGAGGGATTGAGTTATTGGACTTTAAAACATACTACACAGCCACAGTGGTCGAAACCAGTGTAAATGACAGATACTCAGACCAATGGAAGAGAACAGAAGACCCAGAAATAAAATTAGCAGCATATAGACAACTGAACTTTGATAAGAGCCCACAAGACATCAAATGAGAAGCGAGTTCCCTCTTCAACAAGTGGTGCTAGAAAAAAATGGAATTTTATATGCAGAAAAATAAAGCAAGAGCCTATCTCACCCCATACACAGAGCAAAGTCATGGTGGATTACAGACCTCAAACTAAAACCCAAGACTATTAGGACCATCAATGAAGGAAGAGGCACCAACCTGAGAACCTTGGCACAGGCAATATATAGACTAACTGAAAAAGGGAAGAACACACACACACCATTGACGAATGGTATAAACAAAGGATAAAATACCTGTGTGCATTGAAAGACTTCACCAAGACACTAATAAGAGAACCCACAGACTGGGAGAAGATCTTTAGCAATGACGCATCAGACAAAGGGCTTATTATTAAAATACACAATAGCCTAATAGCCTGCAACAAGAAAAAAGCAGAGAGCCCTCTGAGGAGATGGGAAAAGGACCTGAACAGAAGTTTTACCAAGGAGGAAACCCAAATGGCCAATAAACATATGAGAAAATTTTCACAATCATTAGCCATCAGAGAAATGCAAATTAAAACAACTATGACATATCACCTAGCACCCCTGAGGGTAGCCAAGTTCAAAAAATCAGGGAGAAACAAATGTTGGAGGGGATGTGGCAAGATAGGAACTCTCATTCACTGCTGGTGGTCTTGTAAATACATACAGCCACAATAAAAAGTGATCTGGTGATATCTAAAGCAAATGGAAATTGAGCTACCTTACAACCCAGCAATCCCCCAATTGGGTATATACCCAGAAGTAAGATATAGACCAGTCATCTTCACTCCAATGCTTATTGCGTCACAATTTACAATCACAAAGATCTGTAAACAACCTAAATTTTCATCAATAGACTAGTGGATTAGAAAACGCTGGCACATACACACAATGGAGAACTATGCGTCCCTAAAAAAACAATGATGAACACATGAAGCACATTGACTCAGGGGAAGAGTTAGAGGAAATTATGCTAAGCGATGTTAACCAAGCACAAAGGACAAGTACAAGATGAGTCCACTGAGGTAGGTCCAATCAACAAAATGGGATCAAAAGAAAAACTACGTGTTGAGGGACAGGCACACAAACACAGGACAGACCAAGCCCAATGATGCATTCAACATACCAACATAAAGGGGTAAAGAGGGGTGGGGGGGGGAGGAAAAGAAGAGGGGGGGGGATAAAGGTATTGGGAGGAACAGGGCACTAATCCACCACAGGAAGGTTACTGTTTATGTCTCTACAGCAGTGGTTCTCAATCTTCCTAATGCCGCTTTAATACAGTTCCTCATATTGTGGTGACCACTCCAACCATAAAATTATTTTTGTTGCTACTTCATAACTGTAATTTTGCTACTGTTATTAATCAGGCAACCCCTGTGAAAGAGTCATTCAACCCCCAAAGGGGTTGCAACCCACAGGTTGAGAATTGCTGCTCTACAGGAAAGGGAAAAAGGGACCAGACCTCAACCTGGTGCACCAAGTCTTGAGGCAATATACTGGCATGAAGCAGTGAACTAACAGAGAGGTCCACGAGGCTGGGCCCCTATCACAGCTATGTCAAACACCCCTCCCTTGGAGAGTGGACTATAGAGGACAGCACTAGAGATACAGCCTGGAGAGAGAGGCAGGTTTTCCCAGACCACACAGGAGCAAACTAAAAGGGAGAGAGAGAGAGAGAGAAGAAGAGTGGGGAAGAGAGAGAGAGAACACTATCCTGGCCCACCAAGGTTCCAGGATGACATTCCCACTCAGAGCAGCCAATGAGCAGAGAGAACCATAGAGTCAGCCCTACCACAAGACATGATTTCCCCTTACTGACCCACAGTGCTATGGGAGGCAGCACTGGAGACACGTGGGGGAATTGTATCCAGTCTGACCCCCACACACCAGGGCTTGACATGAAGGAAGTGCAACAGAGCAGCAAGGGGAGCAAAGCAATAAAATCTCTGAGGAATTCTGAAAATAGACTTCGGACTCAGGGGGCAGGCCTCGGCCCTGCATCAGACCAGCACGGAAAACATGAATAAGGGTCTGAAGGCAGACTGGGAACTCTTTGTAGGCTTTTTCTCTTTCTTTTGCCTCTTTCTGTTCTTTTTTGTGTGCATGTTTACCTATATACGATAGGAGAAAACAACAGGACCAATGGTTCCAGGGGGCCAGGGAAGAGGAAAAAGTGGGGGAAAGGTAGCGAGGAGCTAACAAACTCAGGAACAAGGGAACAACAAGAGATCTAAAGTTGATGGCAAGGAGGGCATAGAATGCCTTATGGGGTTTGATCAAGTGCAATGTAGCCGAGAGGAAGTACAGAGAGCCAAATGAAGGTCAAAGACAATAGTAGGACAGGACAGGAGGAAAGTCAAAGGAAATAGAGGAAATAATTAGGAGGCAAAAGATATTTTAGAGGTATAAACATAAGCAAATATAAATATATTAATATATAACAATAGGGATATAGATCTATGTACATATATTTATAGGTTAAGTATTAAAGTAGCAGACAGACATTGGGCTTCTACTCAAGTCTTCCCTCAACGCAAGAACACTTTGTTCTATTAACCTGGCATTCTCTGACGCTCACCTTCCTGACATGATTACTGAAGACAAAATGGATGCATAAGTTAATGTGGTGAAGAAAGTTGATGGTGCCCGGCTACTTGAAGATATAGCATCTTGGGTCTTAAAGGCTTGAAGAGAAGCAAGCATCAATCTACAAAGGAAGCAACCAAGCCCACATAGAAGAAGCACACCAACCTGTGTGATCATGAGGTGTCAATGGGATCAGGTATAAGGCATCAGAAGACCCAAAACAAACAACAATTTTGATGCGAATGAGGGGACTCAGAAGGGAGACCCACAACCCATCTGTAGACAATTAGACATCCCCTCACAGTAGGGTCACAAAGAAAGAATGAGCCAGCCAGGGTGCAGTATAGCACCAACAAAACACACAACTTTCCTCTAATTCTTTAATGCTCCCCGCCACCACTATCATGACCCCAGTTCTATCTTAAAAATCGGGCTAGACCAGAGCATGTACACTGTTACAGATAAGAGCTCTCCACACATAGAATCCAGGATAGATAGACTTCGCAGGACCAATAATGAGAGTAGTGATACCATGAGGGTAGGGGGGAGAAGGGGAGAAAAGAGCAACTGATCTCAATGATCAATGTACAACACCCCAGGGGAACAAACAACAGAAACGTGGTAAAAGGAGACAGCAGATGATCTTTTAATATGAAAATTAAAATGTTATAAAATTTCAAGTGTTCACGAGGATGGGAGGGTAGGGGTGGGAGGGGGAAAAAGAGGAGCTAACACCAAGGGCTCAGTAGAAAGAAAATGCTTTGAAAATGATGATGGCAAAAAAATATACAAATGTGCTTGACACAATGGATGGATGGATGGATTGTGATGAATTGTATGAGCCCCAATAAGATAATTTTAAAAAATGTGCTTGATATAATTTATGTATGGATTGTTATAAGAGCTATAGGATCCCCCAATAAAATGATTTATTAAAATTTTAAAAATAATTGGCAGTTTTGGAAACTCCATGTGGGTCAGTTATGAGTCAGACTAACTTGATGGCCTGTGTTATAGGCATATGTTAATGCTTTCTTCCCCCATATTTGCTGAATTTCCCTGTCTTCTCCCCGCTCTGGCCTTTCTTCCATAGCATTGATTTTCTTTTTTCAAAATTCCTGGAAAGGCAGGATAGATTTTTATTTTTAATGAGCTGTCTCATCCACAACTTGTCTGTCAGTTTGGCGTACTAAAGTGGCTCGTGTGTTTCTGGATGCTGGAGGTTTTTGTCCCTTGTGTTTCACTTGCCAGCATGGTCACTCATGGTGACCACATCTGAGACAAGTTTCCAGAGTAGGAGAGGCCAGGAAGAAAGAAATGGCAATCTCTTTCTTATGAAATTGGCCAGTGAAAGCTTCAGGAATAGCAGGGGAACATTGCCTGATATAATGGTGCTGGAAGATGCACTCCTTGCATTTGAAGACATTCAAAATATGGGTGGGTAGGTGTGTTTTTTTTTGGGGGGGGGGGATCTGCCTCCTCAAAGTGATGTCTATGACATCAATGGAGTTAAGCTTTCAGGTCTTTCATTTCCTAGTGTGGCACGTTTCAAAATGAGAACAACTACAAACATCCATTGATGATTAGAATAGGGAACACAAAATATTAATCTAGGACAATTAGAAGTTGCCCAAAATTAAATCCAATGCACAATGATTGATCTCCTCGGCATTAGTGAATTGAAATGGTTTGGTACTGGCCATTTTTAGTTGGATGAACCAATTGTCTACTGTGCTGAAATGACAAGCTAAAGAGAAATGGCATTGCATCCATTGTCAAACAGAACCTTTCAAGATCTATCCTGAAGTACAGCACTGTTAGTGATAGTGTAAGATACACACATTTACAGGGAATACCAGTTAATAAAGCGATCATTTAAATAGAGGCACCGACCACTATGCCCAAGGTGAAGAAAACGAAGATTGTTACCAAATTTTGCAGTCTGAAATTGGTCAGTCGTGCAGTCCAGGTGCATTGATGATCACTGTGTTAGATAGGGTTCTCTAGAGAAGGGTACTTATGATTACATATGTAAAAGGATAAGTTTATATAGCGAAAGGAATATAACAGGAAATTAGTCCACACAGCGGTACAAGGAGCTCAATCCAACTTACTTTCATGGGACAGTTAATAAATATACTGAAGGTCCTTCCAACTCACACGGCCTCTAGTCCAAGGCCAAGGAAGCAGCAGCGGCCTGTAGTGCAGCACACTGAAGCAAGTTGGGGTGGAGCCTCATGGTGTGGCAATGCACAGCAGAGCTGCGGGAGGTGCAGCATCTGGAGTGGTGGCAATCCGAGCAGAGTTGGCCTACAGGCAGCAGACATGGCAAGGTGGGGTGGCACCTCACATGGAACAGCACAGCACAGCCATGGTCCACTGCACAACATGGGTTGGGTTGGCCCACAGGTAGCACAACACACATGTTGAAGCAGCACACATGCTGAAGCAGCACACATGGCTAAATCAGGCCACATACTGGTCTGACCACCAGAGAAGGGGGGGGTGGTGGCCTCCAGAGAGCCATTTATCTCCCTCATGCTTCCAAAGGAGGTCATCGAGCTGTGACCTCACTGACAGGCTAAACTCCACCCATATCTTCTGACAGGTACTATGTTGGCACAAAAAAACTAGCCAACCCAATCACTGTTGATTGGAATAGGAAAGTTGGAAACTAAGTAGAAGGAGGGGTACTTGTAAAATACAGCCTTGGTGATAGAAATGACTCTAGAGATTATCTGATAGAATTTTGCATGACTAATAAATTTTTAATTGCAAGCATGTTTTTTAACCTCTTAAATGATGACTCACCATATAGACTACAGGAACCAAGCCAACTAAATACTTGGACACATTGTCAGGAGAGCCCAGACCCTAGAGAAGGACATCATACTTAGTAATGTATTAGGGCGGCAACAAGGAGGAAGACCTTCAACAAGATAGATTGACACAGTGACTACACGCATTGATGGGCTACAACATAAGAACAATTGGGGGGATGGTATAGGACCAGACCGTGTTTCACTCTGTTCTACATAAGATTACTGTGAGTTGAAACCCACTGGATGGCACAGATAACAACTCTGGGTCTTTGCACCTTGCTTTATAATATTTTATTTTGTCTTTTCGAGCTGTTCTTTGAAATTTTCTGTTCAGCTCTTTGACTTCATTTGCCCCATTTCCATGAGCTCCTCTCCAGTTAAGAGCATGCTTCAGAGTCTCACTCTCACTTTGATCTTTTCTTAAGTCTCATTCTTTTTGTGGCATTTTGCTTTCTTCATGAATGATGTTCTTGATGTCACTCTTCAGCTCACCAGGTCTTCTGTCATTAGCGTTCAATGCATCAAAGCTGTTCTTAAGAGGCTCTCAAAATTCAGATGGATAGACTTAAGGTTGTATTTTGACTCTTGTGGACTCGCTTTAATTTTCTTCAGCTTCAACCTGAACTTACAGATGAGCAACTGGTGATTTTCCCACAGTCAGCCCCTGGTCTGGTGTAGCTACTGATAGTGAGCATCTCCATCATCTCTTCCCACAGATATTGTCAATTTGATTTCTGTGTTTTCCACTGATGTTGTTGAAAAAGTATTTTTGATGAAGAGCTCATTGGTCTTGCAAAATTCTACCTTGCAGTCCTGGCTTCATTTCTATCACCAAAACCATATTTTCCTGCTACTGTTCCTTCCTCTTTGTTTCTAACTTTTGCATTCCAATTGCTAATAATTCTCGATATATGTTGATCATGTGTTTAATCCATTTCAGACTTAATATGGTAGTTGAATTCTTCAATTTCTACATTACTAGATTTGGTGTTTGATGCATAAATTTGAATAATGGTTGTATTGATTGGCTTTCCATTGCCAATAGATAGAATGTAGCTAGATATAATCCTATAACAGACAGCATTGTACGTCATCAGATGTCACCCTCTTGAAGCTGTACTATGTTTTTCAGTATATGAAACCCAGGATTGATGAACCTATAGGGACAGCAAGTAGAATAAAGGTTTCAGGGGTGGAGGGTACTGCGGTGTGTGTGTGTGCACGGGGGGGGGGGCAGGGGATAAAAGGGAGACAATGTCAAGGACTCCTGGAAGAAAAAGAATGCCAGCTGATTGTGGTAGCAAGTGTACAATTCTGCTTGATGTGATTGATCTGTGGAGTGATATGGTATATGTATTAACTGTAATAAAAATTAATAATACATTTTAAATTTAATTTTTTTTAAAGAATTGAGCATGTCGAGACCTTGTCTCATGTACTGTGGACATATTATCAGGAGAGACAAGTCCCTGGAAAAGGACATCATACTTGGTACAGTGGAACCCTCAATCAAGTCATAGTGACACTAGGGGACAAAGTTGAACTGGCCCATAGGGTTTCTGAAGCTGTAAGTCTTTACTGAGACAGATTTCCTGATCTTTCTTCCAGGTGGCTGGTAGGGTTGAACTACTGATCTTTTTGGTTGGGATCCCAAGGTTTAACCCACTTGACTACAGTACAGTGCAGCTCTGTGACAGTAGGGGCATTAAAGAAGAGGAAGACCCTCTATAAGTTAGATTGACACTCAAACATGCAACATTTGTGAGGATGGCACAGGACTGACCTGTTTCCTTCTGTTATACATCTGGGCACTGTGAGTAGTGACCATTGGACTTTACCTAACAGCATCTGCTTCATAAAGATAGTGACAGAGCTCATTGAATTCCTCTGTAATTGGAAGCATGGGTGTCCTCACCCCGCCCCCTCCCCCCCTTGTATCAGAGTGAGATTTTCTC